>NC_055962.1:4948563-5043563 GCF_018492685.1 Alosa sapidissima | reverse complement strand
ATGTGTGTATGTGTGTGTGTGTGTGTGTGTGTGCTAGTTTGTGATGGTCTTTTCCACGCGGTGTGAGGCCAACGCGTGTGCCATGAGTGGCTCTGCGTGGGATGGTTTTGGAGCGATCGTGTTATTTACGCGTGTCAGGCGAAAGCCCCTCTGACAGTGCAGCGATATGAGGGAATGCGTTCTGGTACCACAGGCCTGTCAGCAGGGGATTAGACAAACGACACACACACACAAACACACCGCCCCTCTGCTGGGGAGACATGGCCTCTGGCGACAACAAAGCACTGGTGATGAGGACCTCTGTACTGTCACAAGCGCACGCACGCACGCACGCACGGGTACATACATTAAATCCAAAAAAACACCCCTAGATACCAACAAGTATGCACGTATAAACACAAAACACACACTGTGCCAAGTATACACACACACACACACACACACACACACACACACACACACACACACACACACACACACACTTCAGCAACAGATGTTGTGTGTGTTATTGCGTCGAGCCTCTGGGCGTATGACATCTGCAGTCGATTCCGGGCCGCGCGGGGCTGAGTGGAGAGCTGGTGACGAGAGGGGTGGGATGATGGATTGACAAATATTCCACCATGACGGCTGTAATGACAGACAGACATACAGACAGACACACACACACACACACACACACACACACACACACACAAACACACACAGTACCTACACTACTCATTTAGGAAAATGCTTTTCCCCAAGGCAATTCTACAGTATCATTAAGGTCTTCATTTCTCAGTACATGCACCCTGGGAAATGAACCCATGACCTCATCTATATCTACCAGCTCAGAACAGAACCAAGAGACAACACCAGGACAGAGATAGGACAGAGATGTGTGTTAATGCATACAAAGTCACATCAATTTCCATACACACAGACAGAACATAGATACACACCAACAAACAACACAGAGAAAGGCCGTCATTGCACATGCCCACTGATTGAGGCTGGGGTAAATTAATAATAAAGTGGACTTCAGGGAAGAGCCTGGAGTGAATCATCTCACATGAGCGGACGGAAACAGCTTGAACAATGCTGGTACCAGCTTTCCTGTGCTTTCCCCGGTTGTGTGTTTACGTGTGTTTGTGTGTATGTGTGTGTGTATGTTTGCCTGTATGTGTGTGCATATGTGTGTGTGTGCATATATGTGTTTCGAAGGATTTGTGTCAGTCTGGGTGAATGCAGCGTGTCTGGGGCTGTGTGTACATTGTATGGTTATTGTGTGTGTGCGGACATGTATCTATTTGTCTCTGTGTGTGAAAATGCATATGTGCGTGCCAAAGTATGTATCCATTTTGTGTGTGTGTGTGTGTGTGTGTGTGTGTGGTGAACAGTGGGGGAAAGAATGGGTGGGTGTTCTCGGACAGGTGGGTGGGTCACATCTGTTTCCTGCTCTCCAGGAGATATCTTCCAGAATGTTCTACCCAGAGAGAGTGAGTGAGAGCACGAGCAAGGGAGAGAGAGAGAGAGAGAGAGAGAGAGAGAGAGAGAGAGAGAGAGAGAGAGAGAGAGAGAGAAACCCCAGTCCAACACAAAAAACCCCATACTGCCTTCCTCTATGGCCTCACATGATGCCTGTTTCAGGGTGCACCACCTTGGTCCTTCCTCCCACTCCCTCCTGCCCGTTTCCTCTGCGTGTCCACCTCTCATCGCCGACAATCTGCACAGGAACCCACAGTGAGTGCACCGCTGATCCCAGGTCAGGATTACGCTACCGAGTGCGCAGTGGGTGTGAACACAACAGGTTCCAGCGCTAACACAGCACTTTGTGGCTCCTCCGAGAGCAAACACTCCAGGGAGAAACATTCCTCCCACCCTCCCTCTCTCCCGATCTCTCTCTCTCCCCGCTCTCTCTCTCTCTCTCTCTGTCTCTCTCTCTGCAACCGCAGACGTCAGATAGCCACGGACGGAATGTGGGCTGTAAACGAGGGACATGTGCAGTGTGCCGTGTCACCAGAGGACCCTGGGGCCCCCTCGTCGTCAGGGACCACACATCGCCGCGGGACATTCGGTGTCCAAGCTCCCGACGTGGCAGCAGCGTGGGCTCAGTTGTTTTCACATGTCAGACAGTCAAGAGCCCAGTCGCGGGCGGCCACTGTTTGTCCACTCACACACTGTGCTGTGTCAGGCGCCCCCCCCCCCCCCCCCCCCCCCCCAACCTTTTACACCGAAAGAGGCTTCAGAATGTGGGAGGAAGGCACTTATTATACTCATTAACACTCTCATATAAAAATGGGCAGACTGCAGCCCTATTCTGTGAGGAAAAACACAAAACAGCACAGCAGCACACGGCAAAACAACAACAAGGCCGCCCTTCAGGCCTGGGATTAATGAGAGGCAGCAGTATGTGCTCCGCTATGTGATGATCCAGACAATTCCACTGACAGCCATGTGGTTTCTATAGAGCAGCAGCACAAAGACAGTGAGTGGAAGTGTGAAACTGTGAAGGAGACTGTGTGTGAGAGACAGATACAGAGAGAGAGAGAGAGAGCGAGAGCGAGAGCGAGAGCGAGAGCGCTGCACTTAATGTTACGGAACAGATCCGCCACAGTGAAAGATCCGGTCAAGGAAATGTATGATGCGGACTTCCTGCTCAAAGGCCATCTGCAGAGCAACCAGAACTGAATGGATTCCGGGACAAGGAGAGAGAGAGAGAGAGAGAGAGAGAGAGAGAGAGAGAGAGAGAGAGAGAGAGAGAGAGAGAGAGAGAGAGAGAGAAAGAGAGGGAGAGAGAGAGAGACAGAGAGAGAGAGAGAGAGACAGCTGAGCGGACATTCCTCCATAATCCCTGCCTTCCTGTTCTCTGCCAGCTTCCTCTCGTGTCCCGAGCACGCTCCTTGGGGCCACGCAGGTCGGTCTCGCTCCTCGCTCCCGATTACATCCACCGCAATCATCATTCCAGGCCTCCGGAGACAGGCTCTCCCCAGCGCCATTACATGGCCATTTCCAAAGATCTTGCCCGATAACACGGTGAGTGATGAAAGTCAGCACAGTTGCAATGAAAAGGCAGATTTATGTGTGATGTCCGACCATCAGACGGAGATCTGAGTTTGGTTATTTTCATTCGACGATAGCATCAGTAGTCAGCACATGTCCCGGTGGAGAGAGGAATTATCCTCATCATTACAAGGCCTTTTTAAGATCAACTGTAGATTTTACACATCATTCAAGATTTTTCTAATGACACTGACTAAATTCTTTAAATTAGTTACACTTTGTATGTAAGCTAGCCTACCAGATCCATCCTCAAGTGTTAGCAACTCTTGGAAGTTTCCCCTCCACAAGCTTACAAAAATCAGCTGGCATGGTCCCCCAGACCTAAGACTGTTATCGGCTATTTGATGATTTAGTGCTGTGGAACATGACGACCTTGTGAGAGCTTGCCCTGAAACACTGGACCAATTCCAAAGGGGCATGATTCACCCAGGAGAAGAAGGTAGTAGGGTTCAAACTCCTGTTTGGGGTGAAAATAACAAATCTGGTCGAGGACTAACAGAATGTGTATTTAGCAACTGACCTACATACTTTCTGAAAATAGTGAATAATGAAAAATTTCCTTTTGAAAATAAAATCTTGCTTCTAGATTCTCCAATTCTCCAGCACCCAAGGCCTGATGGTTAGGTTAAGAAGTTCAGTTGAGCTACCATTTTTCCTAATGTTAATTGAAAACACACATACGACTTCCCTCCACTTCCCTAACTGAAACTCCAGACATAAACACTTCAGTGTCAATATTTGACTGATACTCGTGAACTGACACAACAAGTTAACAAGGAATGTCAACTCAACAGTCACTGGTTTTCGACGGTTAGCAATGTTTTGTTTCAAATCTGTTGTAACTGTAGCTGAATTTGAATGGATTTTTAACTTAAAAAGGGCCGTGGCAACGCTACTGGCATACTGTGTTAAAAACCTTTGTCATGATTCCATACTATGGGCTCTGCACTAGCTTACTTGAAATCGGCAAACCAGTTTCCTGTTTGTTGACATCGCTGTTAACAAGCACCTAAAGAGGATTGGTTCAGTTGTACCAAAATGTGTGCTCACCGAAAATTCTTACCTCCTTATTTTGTGCAGCCAGTGCATGTAGGCTGGTGTTTTTAGGAAAAAGGTGGATACTATAATCACTTTTATAACGACTTGAAGCCTTAGAGCCGCCCACAGACATTTAGACTCACACACATTGTATTTCTTACGTTTTGGTACAACTAAAGCACTCATCTTCAGGTACTTGTTGACAGCCAATGAGAGGGCATCACTCACTAAGGCGCAGAGCAGGTCCACGGCCTCCAGAAAGAGCTCCTGGTGGCCGATGCGCGTCACGCCCAGCTCCTCCAGGTCCTGATGGGACACCTTCAGCAGCTGCTCGCCGTCCATCTTCTCTCGCTCAAAGTTCTGCACGTACTGCTGAAGACCGTCATCCAACCCTGAGACAGAGAGAGAGAGAGAGAGAGAGAGAGAGAGAGGGAATAGGGAAAAGAGAAGAAAGAGAGAGAGAGAAGGAGCGAGAGAGAGAGAGAGACAGGGAATAGGGAAGAGAGAAGAAAGAGAGAGAGGAGAGAGAGAGAGAGAGAGAGAGAAGGAGGGATATAGGTGGGGTTAGACAAAGGGTTTCTTTCAGAGGCTACAAGAGAGTGTGGGTTTGGGCTCCTCACACCCTATGCGAGTGTTGGTGTAAACACAGGGTCTGAGTCAACACGCTCTGTTTGCTCTGGCCACGAGTGCGTCCAGCTCCACGGCCTCCAAGATAGCACAGCACCTTTCGGACTGCAGCGCCGGCCCAGGGCAGATCCTCAGAACAAGTCAAGGTACGCAGAGCTGTCATGCCTCAGCGCTTCACTTGAGGGCGAGTCCACCAGGCTGCCGGATCTTTCAAACCGACGGGGGCCAATTGCAGTCGGGCACTGAGGAACTGAGTCAACAGAACACTTTTGTTTGCTTTGGCCTGAAAATGTCAGACTCAACAGCATGTGTCAGGACAGCACTGCGCCTCCTGTGGGAGTCAGCTGAGCAGGACACCGCTGCTGAAGGCTCCAGCGGCCGCACTGGAGAAGAACAGAGAGAGCAATGCCTGCATGGGATGGGCTCAGATCGTCCGCACATGAGAAGGCTGGACATCACTGCACTGCAAATTCTCAATTATTTTTGGTTAATAATGTTATGACAAATAGGGCAAATATAGCCCAGGGGAAGTGTATATTAGCTCAGTCAATCTTGTGGGTATGTCAAGTTTGAGGCCACTTGTGGGTTTCTAAAACAGTTGGTGGCAATTCCAGCCTGGAGAACGGAGCGGCTGAGCAACTGGCACTGCCGTTTGCAAAAGCGGTGAAATAAAGAGCTTGGGAAGGACCGAGAAAGAAAACAACTGCCGCCGTTGTCACACCAGGCACCGGTCAGGCCTGTGTTTATTCGGCCAGCGAGGTGACAGATGGCCCGCTCGTTTGCCGCGGGGGTCAGTCGCTCTGGAGCGGTGGATAATGAGAGAGCCGCCTGTGCGACGTGTTTGCTGAGGCAAATCACCGCTACACTGCTGCTGCCGCTGCCTCTTTTCTGTTTGATCAGTTCGAACGAAAACAAACAAAAGCTACTAACAAACTGTTGTTCTTGCTGTGATGTGTTAAAGGATTAACGCACCAACCCTGTAATGAGACAAAGCTCCAGTAGCCTATCTACCCCAATGAAATCTGTTATATTTCATCAGTAATTACAGTACAAGTGAGACTAAACATAAAAGTCTAAAAAACACAAACACCCTCCCCACCCTTTTTCATTGTCAACGCAACCCACAGACATTGCTTCTAGAAACTATGCTTGTGTTTGTGGTCGGAGGATGGGGCCACATAGCCTCTTTGACCACTGTTGCAGCGACAACAGTCTGAAAAGGACTGACTTTGTGGGGGGCAGACACAGCCCCTAAAAATCAAAGGCTTTCTGCTGAAATGGGGTCAAAGGTCAACTGTGCCCCGTCAAGGCCCTCTATGACACAACAGCTGCCAGGAGCAACAGCAGCACCACATTCACAAGCAATTGCATGCAGGGTATGGAGATACCATCAGTAAACGATAACAGCCTTGTCACAATAAAATGACTTATGTCTATGCAACTGAGTACCTTATAGACACCTATAAAAATACAATGACCGTGCTGCTTTTAAGCTGTGAAAAAACACATATATCAATAGGTTGGTAATAAGTGTGAGCAAGGTAATTAGTGCTCTGGACACTTGATTGATGTTCACATTTGCTGGGCCATTGCGGTTCAAACGGCGGCTGTGTTGGTGTGAGGGTCATGAATGGCTAACTAGCGTACAGGGCTCCGGTTTCTGACACCTGATCTGGGTGCTTGTCTCCATCTATACACTGCACTGAAGATGGACGATGTCACAGACCAACCAATCAGCTTAAGACAAATACCTACATCTGTTTTCCTAAACTACACATGTTAGAGGTTATTACAAGTATTTTTGTGTTAGTTAGCTTAATGCTACAAGTTTTGAATGGCTCCTACAGTATCTCTGGTCTGGCACACACTGACATTTGGCTTTGACTTCAAAGTGTGTCAAGTGAAGAAAGTGAAGCAAAACTTCTCAAGGTGTCACATCTTCACTCCTCGGGACAGTAACGAGGAGCAAGAAAAAAAGCCGTGAGAGAAACCTCGCAACAGAGACATGAGGTTTTACGCGAGTTAACCCCGTTGCAAAACACACCTGTCCACACCCATTAAATATTTACACAGAAGGCCCAGAAGAGAGAAGCTATCAGTTTCACCTATTAAAAAGACAGCTATATTGGTGCAAGTTGTTACTTCCTCCATTTAGAATTCAAAAGAGAGCATGCAAGCATTGAAGCAGGCTAAAGATTAGTAGCCACGTGAGAGCTTCATTGGCGGTATTAAACTATAAACACTTGATTTACATCAAGAAATATACCTCACATGCTAATGACCTTAACTCATGCCTACAGTCTCTTAACTCTCTTGAGTATTTCTTGAAGCGGAGTATTGCTGAACATCATGTTTCACACGTTACAACAAGGAGTAAATCCACCAAAAGCCTGTTGATCAGACTCCAAATGGCTCCCACAGTCTCCCACTAATGCCACCGCGGCCTCTCACGTGCTCAAAAGGCGTTCCATTAGAGGGGCCCTGCTTTACTGAAGTTTTGTCACTAAATTAAAGAGTACTGTTGTTGTCTCCCTCAATCACTCACTCTCTTGTCTCTCAGCCACTCTTACTTCTCTCTCTCTCTCTCTCTCTCTCTCTCTCTCTCTACATACACACAGTCTCTTTCTCCTTCACTGCCTGGAAGTCACATCACACAAAAGGGCAATTGCACTGGATCTGCCTTTAGCATTAACACCAGATGAACCTTGGGGGGGGAAAGGGGTACGACAATACGGTCCTTTTCTCGCCATTCAATTTAGAGTCTTTCAAGACTCCTCCTACAGCTGAGACCTGATTCTCCACTGCCAGTCTACAGTGAGCGCTCCCCCTGACTTTTCTTACATTCCGTTGATTTTGCCAATGGACACGGATGGGCTCTGCATGACAGCTGTAAAAAGACTGAGTTAACACGGCCTTCAAATCTGAACTGTAAAAAGGAAACTTAAGAACACCAAAAACATTACATGGTGTTCTACAACCTAAATAGCTGAACATGATGCATCAAAAAATACTATCTACTTTTCTTTACATGACATTAAAAAACAAAACTGGTGGGGTAAAGCATAGCAGACATGGATTAAGAATACTGATATATGCTGCACTTCACAGTAAACTTTCACAGGCTCTTCTCTCTCTCACTCTTATATTGCCAAGGTAAGTTTCATAAACTACCACAAGAGTTTCGGTGCAGTCAGTGAACTATGGGAATTACCACAGTCCAACCCCACCCCACCCACACCCACTAAGCTCAGTTAATCATTGGTCAGAGGCACAAAAACAAGCAACATTCAAAATATCCTCACTACTAATCCCCACACAAATAAATGTACATATCCTCACTGATGTAGACCTTGCTTATTTTAACTGCTGGCCACCCATGGACCGCTTCCTTGCATGGGCTGCAGTGATCTAAATCGGTTCTTCTCTGCCTGTGAAAACCCTTTTTAGAAGATTAATGATGTCAGCTGTTATTGCCAGTCTTCCCTAAAACTATACAAACTGAAATAATATACTGGAAAAGCAAACATGTGCCAAATCCGTACTACCATAGTCCTGTGGACAAATGAGAACCTGATGCTCCATGATTGAGATAATGTTTTTTCTCAATTAGCAATGTCGTTAGACTGCTTCTGATGACTCCACCCAGGACAGTGGTTTACTGTAGATCTCATGTCAATAAGAAAATTGACTGTGTACAGTATATAAAATAGGCTATAAATAGGCAAGAGGTGTTTATAAAGTCACCTTTAATTCCACTTGGAGCATTACTCAATGTTTGGCAACAATGACAGTCAAGTCTGCTTTTAAAGCACAAGTGAGTTATGCTGCCATGTGCCACCACCATCCCAGACCTCCCAGATAGTCTCTGATCACTACACAGACATCTGATGGTGCGACAGCAACAGCAGCGGTGGCGTTAGCGGCGTTGGCAGCAGTTGCCTGCGGGCTGGGCCGCGCGTGGGCTGTGTGCAAGAAGAGAAAGCGCTGACGCGGTGTCCCCCCAGGCAGACAGCTCGAGCGCAAAGCAAACAGCCTGAGCTTAAAGTTGAGCAGGCCGGCTCTGTCCGTCAAACAGGCACGTGCCCCGCTTGTCCAGGGCCAAGAATGAGTGGAGTTTGGCCTGGACCGGCATTCCAGAGCTGCGGGGGTGGCTAGAGGTGGGGATAAGGGGGTCAACAAAGGGAATGTTTACTCCACCCTGTTGAACACAAACCCAGCCAGGGACAGTGGACTGGAGAGGAAGGGTCGATTGAAAAGCATTCAAAGCATTCACTTCCCACCCTTTCTCTTATTCTCTTCTTGGCAACACATCAATCTTATTTCACAGGGCTGGCCCGGAGGAACCGAGGAACTGAGGAACCGAGAGAGACAGCGAGAGAGAGAGAGAGAGAGAGAGAGAGAGAGAGAGAGAGAGAGAGAGAGAGAGAGAGAGAGAGAGAGAGAGAGGTGCATTATCACACAGGAACAGCTTGGTGGGGAAAGAGGATTTCCTCGACCAAAAATGAACAATTCTTTCAGTCGGTATTTCCAAACAAACCTTCTCCGCAATCAGCTACTGGGCAGTTTTCACTAGCTCTACATGTGTGTGTATTCTGGGATAAATCCAGAAGTGACATAACACCTCTGTAACATCCTCTCTTCCCAATGAAGTTGTGTCCAGTTTCATAACCTTCTAAAAAGTTAATTCATGAGAAAAGTTCATAATAAAATAAATATCTCTGAAACAATAACACAGCAAACCATCAGTCCCACCATGGGTAGATATTACGTATGATCGAAGATAGTGAAATGATCCAAAGATGAAACGAACAAACTTTTTTTGGCTCCTGTACAGCTTCTCACATCTCTGAACTGGAGAGAGAGAGAGAGAGAGGAGAGGAGAGAGAGAGAGAGAGGAGAGAGAGAGAGAGGAGAGAGAGAGAGAAGAGAGAGAGAGAGAGAGAGAGAGAGAGAGAGAGAGAGAGAGGGAGAGAGAGAGGACATGCCTGGTCCAAGCTAACAGCACTTCTCTAGCAGCCGGTATTTTACTTGGTTTCGCCCTGTACTGGGAACCAGCTGATTCCCCCGATTAGTTTGGTTCCTGCTCCTGGGTGTTACATAAATTTCCTAGCCCAGGTAACAGGAAACAAAAACAACCGGAGGGGGACTTCTATCCTCTGAACTGCCGACAGCAATATTGCCTGGTTTATCTCCTCTTTCACTAACATTTAATGTCTTCTCAGAAAACAGCTGTGTACCAAGCCCAGAAACCTCCTTAATAAAAAAAACTCTTCCAAAACATTGGTTGGTGGCGGCTTGATCATTTTCCAGCCATGCAAGGGAACCATGCAAGCGTGGAAGACCTGTCATAACTCAAGGCTGTTGTGACAAAAGGCAGGTGATGTTTGGAACAGGTGCTGTGTGTTGGGAGAGGCGGAGGGAGTGGAAGTGTGTGTGTGTGTGTGTGTGTGTGTGTGTGTGTGTGTGTGGACGGGAAGAGGGGACAGACAGATAGCCTGCCGCTGATAAGCTGACTGAGTGAGCCGGGACACCTGGTGACTCAGAAAGACGGGGAGCCGCAGAAGACAACACTGAGAGCTGACTGACCGAGACTTCAGTCCCTCTGATAACCGCAGAACAATGACTGCACTGAGGGCTGGGGAAAGAACACATTGCTTCTCTACCTTCACTGATTAAGTGTTCACTTCTTTCCTAATAAAAGTGGTAATGTTTAGCCTATTCAAAAGGCTGTTCACACATGTCTAGGAAGGCCGGAACACAGCAGCTTCAATTACTTTGTGGGGAAAAAAAACCCCAACACTAACTCAAACAGTTTCAGCTAACTGTAACAAATTCTCAATCCAACAGCCCATGTAGTGTTCAAAGCACCCGATCAAAGTTGCATACTTCCACGCATACAGCGCTTTGGATCTGAGCTGCATGGCTGCAGGACGGCATAACAGCACCTGTCATTTGAAAAAATGCAGACTTGCCCTGACAGGAGCTCCATAGCTGCTCTGCCACAGTCCTCAGCATCAACCTTTCTGGTTCTCAACTACGTCTCTGATAACTCAGGTTTACACATTAACTGCCCAGAGAGAGAGAGAGACAGTTAAAACGGACTGTTTCCAAACAAAGCATGTGGTTCACATTTGCAGGAACCACTCCCCTTGTGTTTATAATGCAGTGGGGGATAGGCGCGAATGTGCAACAGGAATTTATTTATGATGCCATTTACATAGCTTACAACAAAGGTCAGCGAAGAGAAGTTTCTAATCCACTTAATGTGGCTACAAATGCACTTAGAGAACCAATGGTGTAATGCTTGGCCCCATGCTTGGTGGCAGGGAGAGAGTGATACAAGCTTAATGAAAGCTTTTTAGATACGGAAGCCCATAATGCTAAACACCATAAACAACTTTATTCCCCACTGTTACAACAGTGTAAACACAAAGCTGCTCATCTGAAACTAGCACTCATCTGAAACTAGCAATAATATTTTGCGCTCCAAACACAACAATCACAAAGGCTGATATCTACATATATATCTGCTGATATCTACATATATACCTAAAATTGATCACATGCTACATCGTAAAGTTGTTCAATTCAACCCATTAGAACTCGATTAGGCTACTTATTGATTAATTACTTATCACCTACATCAGAGATAAAGAGTGAGCCTGGTCTTTTTTTAAAAGACCATCAATGTGCACGACCCGTGGAGCTCTTAGCCAGCATTCTGCACACCCTTCTGGCTGCAGTTCTGCTAACCCCTCTATTGTCTGGTGCCGCGGCTTCATGACTCATTGTCTCGTTTACAAAAGCAGAGGATTATGGCACAGTGGCAACTCGGCAGACAGCATCCATCGGCCTTACTGGCCTTCGAGACCTTAAGCAACCATTCAAACCATTTCATTTGGGAGGCCTGATGACACAAGGGAATCTGCGCAGCCTATCTGTTATCCATTTACTTCATTAGAGAAAATGGGAACTGACCTATAGCAGGAACAAAACTTATGATGGTCACTGCTGCCAATAGTTTGGTTTAAGCTTGTACAACAAATCACTCTTTAAGTCTGTGGTTGTATCCCCCCCCCCCCCCAAACACTAACCCTTTCCTAGACAATTCCCAATCAAAAAAGCACAATAACCTCTCAGTAATCGCCATTGTCCAGGGTTTCACTGGTAGTCCAACATTCAACTTGCATTAATGCATTGAACCATTAATAGGTCATGTCTCATTGCCATTATGTGGACAGATGACCCTTGGCGGGGAAGATGTAGGTCCAAGAAGCAGTATATTAGTAATGCAAGGAAGTCCCATAAGTTGCAGTTGCAGGCTACTGCTGCTGTGAGATAACTTACAAATCTTGCAGTTTCTCTGTGCTTCTCTGTTTGACAGAAGGCTAAACTGTCACGGGATGACTTTTTTTTGTTTTTAAACAAAATCTGTATTCAATTTGCAAGATCAAAGTTGGAACCTTTTTTAGAGCGTGACATATTCCTCCATGTCCATCAGATAAGATAGGATAAATAACCATTATTAGCCTACTGCATGCATTGATTCCATCATATTCATCACAACTCTGACCACAACTCATTTTTAGCTTTGGCTTATGATCTCATTTCCTTGACTATGTAAGGGGATTTTTAACAGTCCGAAAGAAGTCCCTTTGGGCATTGAATACTGGGGGAATTTGTGGAATTTCTTTTGTGTGGGTGACAGGAACAAGGTTAAGGGGGGTCTTACAAATCCATTGCCATGGTCACCAAAAAAAGAGAAGTGTGGAGATTAATTTATAAAAACATATGAGCGGAATGAAGCGGTTTAGGAGATTATCTATGCATCAAGTAATGCTTGGCATTAAAAGCTGAATTTTAAACTGCTTTGGGGACTACAGTAAATCCACCATCACTATAAAACACTGATATTGCATAGTCTTAATCATGAAAGCAACGCCTTTTTTAAACAAAATACAAAAAACACAAATATTGAACGTTTTCCAAAGGCATTCAATTATTTAACTAAACACCGGCATTTATGAGCGCAATACTACTACTAATGAGTTACTGGCCTAGCGCACGTGCAAACTTCCCACAGTAAACACAAATCCATCCATCCATCGTACCTTTTTGAAGCATTAGCGTGACATTAAGCAGTGGCGTTTGTAAACACTATATTCACAGTAAGTAAATCCGAAATAAATAAAACACGATTTTGAGCTCATATTTCAGTCACTAATCAGCTCAACTAAAATTAAGTTTAGCTTTGCTGTTGTTTAATGTTTAGCCTTTTGAAATGCCACAGTTAAAACGCATAGGCCTATTTGAATTATCAGCTAGCAGTAGGATATAGAGTACAAAAATAATGTTACCAACCAGACACGAAAACTAAATAGATCACACATGTTAGGATGGCATCACAACAAGTCAATTTTTTTATCTTAATATTACCATGATAGAATAAACAAAACTTTCCTCAACGTTTAGCTTGTATAGCGTTGGGCTACTGTGAGTCGTTTCTTACCTCTCATCCAGTCGACAACTTGTGTTGGAGACCACTTTGTTACAGGTTCCATCGCTTTTGACTGTGCAGTATTGTAACTAAGAAGTTTTAAAAGAGAGTCTGGAGTTCAGATCTACCGTAGGTTATCTCATTGCTACCGAACAGTGGTCTGGTGCCACTGACAACCTGAAACACGCTCTAGCGTTGATGTCTAGATTCAGACTGTACGCATGATTTGCTACGATAAGTTTAGAGAGCAAACAGTGGAGGGGGCGGGCGGATCAGATTACAGTTTTGGGTCAGCCTCCCACTCGTGTATGTTGCCAGAGCCGCTATCTGGCCGCTATGTGCACCCAAAACAAGGCAAAAAAACTGAGGCCGTCTCTTTTAGACAGAGTAGCCTAAGTAGTAGCCTCCCTATGGCAGCTAATCTTTATATTAAAGCAATTCAAGAAATTTAACTAGCACCATCAAACCTGCAAGGAAAATATTTGAAAAATTTAAATATCTTAATGAAGAAAGCCACCAACCCCTACATTTACGGATAAATGTCTCAAGTAGGCTACCACGGTACCACTCTCTATAATTCCAGTGGTATTCCGATGGGAAAGTGGCTTCGTTTCCCAAATGAAAGCCTTTACATAACCACAGTCAACAGCCTCTGTGGTGCTGCCTGTGTTTGGTTTTCTCATGGGAACTTAGAAACCATGGGACAGATTCAGATCAGAGCCAAAATTATTTAAGGAACTAATCAGGCAAAGCCCTAGTTTGAGATTAATTTATAATGGCACATATGACCTTGGTCAAGTCCACACTATTATTTTAAGGTATATTCTGAGGGTAGATAGCAGGGCAGTAGCTTCATTTAGGCATAAGGCCAGGTAGGTGAAGCAGAGAGATCTGGCCTAATGTGTAGTCCTTGGCCTATGGGCTTCTATATATCTGTTTAAGGTACAACGTTTGGATGATTAAATTTGATTATTTATCTTAATTATAAGTGGCTATATTTACCACCTGTACCAGTGTAGACACATTTAATATAAGCTATCTTACTAGCTCTCAAACTTTCTCAAGTTTTAAGCAAGCACCAAGGCACTATCCTCTAGCAATAACATTGACAGATGCAGAAATAATTCCTAGGTCTCCTCTGCACTGTAGCTTGAATGCTATTCTCCTTCTGTATGTCACTTTGGATAAAAAAAACGTCTGCTAAATTAATAAAGGTGTATGTAAATGTTAGCTGTTCCATCCATTTAATATATTTTCCACAGCATATGTTTCAGTGTTTGATAGTAATGCTATCAAACCTCTCAGTTATTTGCTCCAATGTACCAACCTCTCTGATCAGTGACTATACAGTAAGCCTAGAATGATTTGGGAAAAATAATCTACCCCCTTAAGAATTATAAGGTTATATCTGACATTTGTGTTATTTTTATTTCGTTACGACATATTCTTATTCTATGATAAAGTGCAGGTGAAGTATTTCTTGGAGTTGTATGCATATTTGGACATATATCTAACTCTATGGAATTCCTAAACTTTGAAGCTCAATATCTCAAAACTTCTCAGAACGCAGACAGAACCTTATTATTCAATATAAATAAATAAAAATAAATGAACTTAAAATTGAGGATTTGGAAGGAATACATGCTTGGACCCTGACTTTAATTGTTACAAGTGTGTTAAATGGCAATACCTCCCTCTTGTGGTCATAATGCTACACAGCATTTACTTTGCACTGATCGTCTAGCTATGCATCCCTTGTTGGCATCATCACCCTGACAATGGCAGGATGCACCCCGGAGTCATTTGATGACTGGGCAGCATGTTTACAGCTTCAGGGTTCCCACTCTAAATCAAACGTAAAGTTCCATGACTTTTCCCTGACTTTCCCTGACAACAAAAGCTGAATTTCCATGACTTACTGTATAATGAATGGTACAATTTACCGACAAATAATTTCAGAGCAGCCGCATAGCGTTGAAGAATCTTTTACTTTTTTAGAGCAGAAGATGACCTACTCAAGCAAGCAGTAAAGCTAATAACCAGATATACACCAATTTTGAGTGGAAATATATTTGTATTGTTTTGGCAAGTAAGTTTTAAACTGCTGCAACAAAATTCCATGATATTCCATGACTTTGCACCAAAAAATAATAAAATTCCTTGACTTTCCATGTCTGAGATAGACTGTCCAAAATTCCATGATATTCTAGAAATTCCATGGCCCGTGGGAGCCGTGGCCCACTGGTTAGCACTCTGGACTTGTAACCGGAGGGTTGCCGGTTCGAGCCCCGACCAGTGGGCCGCGGCTGAAGTGCCCTTGAGCAAGGCACCTAACCCCTCACTGCTCCCCGAGCGCCGCCATTGTAGCAGGCAGCTCCCTGCGCCGGGATTAGTGTGTGCTTCACCTCACTGTGTGTTCACTGTGTGCTGTTTGTGTTTCACTAATTCACCGATTGGGTTAAAATGCAGAGACCAAATTTCCCTCACGGGATCAAAAAAGTATATATACTTATATACTTATACTAACCCTGCAGTTTAAAGTTCTTAGTTAAGATATTTGGAGAATGTATGAACAAACATCTTTTGTTGGTTAATGTTAAAATCCATGATGAACATGCATCATGTATCTTGAGACTACTCAATACCCACAAATAGAACTCAGCAACAGTGGTCTGTGCAATGAACATAACAACAAGTATGAAATAGTTCCACCTGCTGGCCAAAGTTCTAATAGGGAGACTAAACATGTGAACACATAAACTCACTTCTGCACATCTGTATGTTTATGGTGCAGAGGAACAGAACAGGTTATTTGGTTGGGATTGTCCCAGGCGAATTTAGTTCAGTCTCATTAATAAAGGACTGTTAGACCTATAGCTTTAGCATTTTTGCACAAATAAAATGTAAATATTCATACTCTCCACAGCTCCTACCTATAATTGTATGTGCTTGTGTAATTTGAGGAGTTAGCAGAAACACTCAAATATTTATTCAATGTCTTGCAGCCGTGAAACTTTAATCAAAACATCGCCCCATCACTTTGTACTCTGTTAAGTGGACACAGTGTAGTACTCATCATCTAAAAATAATAACTGTTCATCAACAAAGCCAAAGAGAGGCTTTAACTATTTCTCTGATGACAAGGGCTTGATTAAGGCTGATATAAGCAAAGTTGCATTGCTGGTCATTTTAACTAATCCCTCCGTTATACCAACGGGGATGCAAGTCAAGACTGTTTATCAACATATGCCCATGAAATAAACTTCTCAGCTGTTGTCCTAAATGACCCATGTTTCTAAGTGCTATACATTACTGTAGATCTATCATAACAGTCCTATTATCCTCAAGTCACATATTTACAGTCAACTCAAGTCACATATTTACTGTAAAAAATGCTTCTTCATTTTGTTTTTCACAAAATATTTGTAATGGGAGAAACATCATTTTAGTTTTTATGTATGCAAATATATACATTACCGGTCAGAAGTTTGGGGTCACTTCGAAATTTCCATTCCACTCCATTATAGACAGAATCCCAGCTGAGATCAGTTACATTGTTTTTTAATCAGGGCAGCAGTTTTCAGATTACATTATGTGCTTACATAATTGCAAAACGGTTCTCAATGTTTTCTGTTAGCCTTTTGAAATGATATCAGATTAGTAAACAGAATGTGCCTTTGGAACATTGGATGAATGGTTGCTGATAATGGGCAATGTTGCATTAAAGATCAGCCATTTCTTTCTACAATAGTCAAGAACCCTTTTGCTGCCCTTATTAAAAAAACAATGCAACTGATCTCAGCTGGTATTCTGTCGATAATGGAGTGGAATGGAAACTTCTAAGTGACCCAAAACTTTTGACCGGTATAGTGAGAATAAAGAATTGAAAAAAAGAAAAAATAAATCTGAAATATTTTCTATCCTGGAGCAATTAAGGCTATTCTTTTTTAAAAAGCAGTATGGCACTGGCACCATGGCAACTGTCAATATTTAGAAAAACCTCTCAATGCCCAGGGAGCCTCTGTTCAGTTGTACGCTGAAGGTGAGGTCAGCACAATGGGTATTATACATTTAACACAGGAAATGGCTCTGCAAATCCATTTCCTCAGACCAGAACATTGAGGGCGAAACTGAACGTTTTATGAAGACTACCTTCTTAGCCCTAGACTACAGCAGACATCTGTGTAGGCCCAGTACAGTTTTTCTAGTTACTTTGAATGATAAGGCATCAAAGTCATGGTATAAAACAAAGCACTATTTTTTAATAAATAGAGGGTAACAAATGTTTTAGGCTGTATCGTAAACATATTTAAACTCTTTCCTTTGAATCTACAGATAAGCATGAATAAATAAATGCTTATATAAATAGAGTGGATGGTCATATATGATAATATATACAGTATGGCTTGCCGTAATTGCTTAATTGTGTCACCAGAACTCCTATAATGTGTAAACAAAAGACAGTACACACAACTGGACTGTCACTGCAGCACACAGGCATTTGGCCCCTGCTCTCCAGACCTCAGCTGTGCCTCACAGATCGCCTCCATCCACTGCTGCTGCTCCTCCTCTGTGCTTGCACGGAGGAAAAATGTGCGATGACTGCTGTCTCCTGGCGTAATGGTCCAGCCAAAGGATGTGTTTCCCTCCAATGGCTCCATTTCTGCACCAACAAGGTTGATTGCTTTATGAAGCCTCTGAAATACATCTGATGATTAGTTTGCTTGGTTACATTTGAACTGGGGGTAAAAGAACATTTAAGTCATAGTTTATTCTAGATCTATTCCATCTAGTTAGTGCTGGATAGGCTGGGACAGTAGAGTGGTAGAAACAATAGTCTATTTTGCACCTTAATTCTGGTCTACTATTTTTCGTATGGTAAGCCTATTAATGACGCTACTTTTTTCACTGTTCGGCCTATTGGGATATGTTTAGCCTAGCCCATTATACTCCAATACATTTGTTGTTTACTATTAGGCTAGGATTGCTGCTTTCTGAAGCGTTCTTTGGACAGCCATGACAGGCTGGCTGCCATAGCAACATGACAACAATGTATCAACCAGCGCTCTAGAATCTTAGGCAACAACTGAGAAAAAGGTAAAATTTTTCAAGGATGTGGAAATAATTAGTTTCGGAGTTCTGCCACAGTTCTATTGGGCTATTCATGAACATAAATCATGAATGTACAGTTCTCAATCATTAGCCTATAGAACAGTATCTAATTGAAAATAACAACCTGACCACATCTAATCAGCCACCTTACCTTTTCATTATCACCATATACAAGCAAGCTGTCTTTGAGTTCAAACCAAGCGAGTTTCCAACGATATGTGAAATGAGTACGCTTCAACAACCACCCCTTTCTATCATTTTCAACTGTGCCGTTAGATGTCGCAGACACTACGGCCATAGCTTATCTGGCAGTTTAGAACAATGAAGTTCCGACTCTAGAGCATGCGCGACACATTCCATGTGCTATCCGGTTCTATCACGATTAGGGTAATGTAGTTTCCTTGCACTTTCACCAACCATGTAACTTTTAAACGCAGCACGAACTCGTTATCCCAGAATCCCCTAGTTGCTCTGTGTTGGTTGAGAGACTGAGGGAGGGAGTATCATCTCGGCGATAATGTGAAATGCATGAACTGGATACGTGAGCGCAGCGGTAAGAACTTTTCAAGGGAAGGAGAAGTTGGAAAATGCAGCCTAACCTTTCGCCGCAGGCTATTGAAACGTTTAACAGAGGGTGAAGCTGCAGGAGGCACCGAAAAAGTCTGTCGAAACTGCAAAGGATAGTTTAGTGTTCGAAATAGTTCGCCCGAGTCGTAGTTTAGGCTACACTACATTTCGACTGGATTTAAAAATAACGGTTGATTTTTTTACATCCTCCGCCAAGAACGCCCTTTGGAGATAATAGGTAACGTATCCGTCAAACATAGTGGTTACACTGGTAGGCTATCATAAGTTTGATGTTGGTAGCTTTTCTTAAATTAGGATGTCACGCAAAACTCACTAATGCGAACAATTGAACCCTGGTAGGCTACATCGATTCAGAGCATCCAGATGTGTAGGCTATTCTGTGTCAACGTGTATTGGCCTTGATATGTTTTACATTTTTCATAGCGTCATATAAATTACATTTCAATAGGGAAGAAACAGGCCAACAGAATATTGGTTTATAGCCTACATTGTAGGAGTGAGTGCACTGGTGCCTTTTGCTCGGGAGTAAAATATTCTGTTTTCATATTTGTTGCCAGATTTCCTGCGGACCTGAGGGCTGATCACACTGAACAACATTGGAAAACATCTGACATCGCTGGTTGTTGTGATAAACCAGTGTTAGGTCAGTGAACAGACAACGGAAGAGTTCTGTTCATACTACAAGATTCCGAAACGTGGAGAATTGTGAGCATAAACGATAATGAGGGGAAAAACTACGGTTATTCGAGGAGGAAAGGAAGAAAAGGAGTGAGATCTTACAAACTACTTGAAAGTGTGAGGGTATGCACGAGACAACAGGCGTTTGAATAGTTAGAACACAAAAATCTAAGCGTGTTTCCAGTAGGCTATTGTGTAAAACTGGACCAAGCAGCGGTAGGCTACTTGCAACATCGCCAATATAATCCTAACACACGCTGGACCCCCCCCCCCCCATACTCACTGAACTTTTCGAACTTTTCAAATCAAGTAAAGTTGGAACTACGGGGGGGGGGATTGCATATCATAATGATACATTTTAGCCTACGCTGTTGAAGTGATCCCTGTGTAGAAAAGGGTAGTTTGAACAAATGTCCGCCTGTAGCAGCTCCTCTCCTCAGCCTTTTCCAAGACTCTATCCTGTGGCTCAACATGTCGCTGCCCCACCGACTCCCTCACCATCCCCGAGTCCACCGGCGACCCTCTACAACCGCCTGTCGAATGGGAGTGTCAGCGCCCCGAGCCCCACAAACTCCAGAGGCTCGTTTCATGGAGTCTCTTTCCTGCTCCAGATTGGACTCACCAGAGAAACTGTGAACCTGGAGGCTCATGACATGTCCCTCAACGCTGTGAAAGACCTGGTGTGCTCGATAGTGGACCAGAAGGTAATATTCTGCACTTAATGAGGGAGAGATCCTAGATAAATGAGCCCCTTTGGAAGTGTTTAATAAGTTATTTGTAGCCTATGTCAAAGTTCCATAAATGTGCACTAACGCTATTGTTTTTGCTCATCAACTACATTTGAAATACCACTTTACTTTCTGCTTAATCAGTTACCACCATTCCAATATCTCTCCAAGTTATTCACCTCATGGTGTACTGTAACCTCATGATTTTTGCTGTACACACATTTGCATGAGCATCCTGTTTGAAAAAACAGTCTGTCGAAAACAACAAGAGCTGCGCCTTTGCAGAGAAAAGCAGGTTTGGAAACGACACAAGACAGACAAGCAGTCGGCTGTGGTTTGCGTTTGCATCTTTGCAGTTCTGCGTTATCTCCTGTCTCTCGTCCTTGCATAGAGAGGGTGGCACCTGTGTTTCATGTACAACTCCCTCTTCAGCAGCAGGCACAGGTGGAGCAGTGGGGGCGTTGGTGGAGGCTGAAAGGCATTTTGCCCTAGTTTCCCCCGTCTAGATTGGCCTACTGTGATCACTGGGACTGATATGAGGTTCAGCAATTGCAAGCAACAGCACTGTAAGCATGAATAATAGGAAGGGGGACTTTGAATCCCTTAGCTGCAATGAAAGAAACCCTACTATTTTTGAAGTTAGATGTTTTCATCATACAATGTAAGCCCCATTTGAAGTGCTATTATTATCTGAAATATGCTGCATTTGCACAGTTAAAAGATCAGTGATAATGGGAGTGTTAGGGGATAATAGTTGAGAAATCCCTACTTTTTGACAAAATCACTTAATAGGCTACATTTCTGTAGAATAATTGAGAAGTTCTTTGGAGAACGAGACACCCAGACTAAGCTCAGCACCCGTGCCACACCCGCGTGTTTATGGGCTGGACAGAGGACAGGAAAGTGTGGAGACAGAGGAGGCCACCCGGCCGAGGGAGTGATGTAACCATTAGATCAGTCGGTGCTGGTCATGACCCCCCCTCTCCCCCTGCAAAGTTGCATTCTAGAAACAAGTGATACTGGTGGCTGTAGTCCTGAGACTCACTGGGTCAAATTGGTGTTTGTGGAAAAAGCTTATATGGAGATGCATTGTACTACATTATTGCAGATAAATTCCATTGAATTATTCCATAGTGAAAATGTTAGTGGCTTTGTTGAACTGCAGAACTTTAGTACTGGAGCCTTCCTAGCATTTTTATTGATTTTATTACTGTTGAGCTTGTGTATATGTTTTGCAGTTGTAAGGCAAAACTGTACAGATTTTTAGCCTACTCGTTGAAGCATTTGAGTGCCAAAGCTGAGTTATATTTCCTCCATGGTTGATTTCACCATATATCTAAACACTCAACACCAACTCTGCTGTAATAATGAACTAGGTGGGTGGGTAAGGGCACATATAAATTACTGCACAGTCAGCCCTTCCGCCTTCCTCAAATTGAGAGGGTGTAATGCAATCGCTTTCACATTTAGCCCACAGTGCAAGACCAAACACTTGGAACCGGAGTGAAAGTTAGCATGGTGTACAAGTTTCACCTTGTAGAAACACAGTGGCCCTTGTTGAATCTGTGGTCATGTGTATGTAAAATCTTAGTTCATACTGTGGGAGTATAGGCAGTGGTCGGATACAGTGTGGTGAAGCACCTACGCGTTCTGTTGAACACACTGCTGAATCTTGATGTAATCCCGGTGTGTTTCCATGCATATAGGAGTGGGGAGGGGGACGGTCCCTTGGGTCTCCAGGAAGCCAGTAGGGAAGTCCCCCTCCCCTGGTCGCCGCCATACTGTCCTGCGCTGCTCCGTCAAAACCTCCTCCGCCCCGTAGGGTGCTGGAGTCCCAGCTGGAGGAAGCGCTGGGGCCGGTGAACTTACCCTTGCATTTATTCATGTGGAACGTGCTGTCTTATGAAAGTGACTTACGAGCGAGACGCCGCACACAATTAAAAACCAACAAACAGTGAAAACCCCGTTTTACACACACATACAAATGCTAAGTGCTTGACCTCCAATAGCTTAACACAGCGTGAGTCGATGATAATTGCTGGTTACACGAACTAGAAACAATGGTGACTTGTGAAAGCAAACAAGGAGCAGGGCTTGGTGCCCTGCGTAAGGGCTCGAGATTTCGCTCTGCACTGGGGTGGGAGTGCGAGGCCAGGGCCGGGAATGTCTGACTTTGCTGGGGTGGTGCCTTGGGTGTCACCACGGTGCCAAAAACCGATTCCGCTCAAAGCATTTCTGTTTCGCCGCAACCGTGGCCACACGCATGGGATGGAGAGTAATTTGTGTGCAACGATGACTGAGGACTGTATGTTTTGGAAGTGCACGTCTTTTAGCATTCACAGACTAGAAGCCACAGTGCTTGACTCGAGTTGCAGTCATCGAAAATAATATATTATATGAGCTAAGAGTCTTTGTGGAAGAAGTCGGGTAGTTTTTTTTGTCTCTCGAGATGAAGGTGCACTTGGAGGTGTACTGCTGCATGATTAAAATAAACACTTTAGTCGACACCTCTGTGTACGGACAAGTTGAGAAAAGGCAGAAACTCTTTATATAAGCTGTCTGAATGAACAATGTAATCAAAATCCCACTCGGCAGTTCAAGTTCTCCTGGCGGTTTTCTGTCGTGATTTCTCCAGAGGGAACACGGTGAAGGGCCAGGCCCGGAGTGCATCGGCCAAAAAGTCATTCAAGCAGAAAAACCCGATTTTGAAATGGCTGACGTTGTCTTTAATGCCAGACTCAATAGCCTACACGATCCTCCATTACCACGACCTTTCTCACAGAGCACGGTTTAAACTTTCACTGCTGTTTTCGGTTTCATGACGTGATGATGGTGAAGGTTCATGATGCAGGTTTTCCTGCAGGTCAGCAGCATGGTGTAGTAACAGGACTGAGATATTTGATTAAAATCACGTTTTTATTTCCTGGCCATAACTTGAGACTCACATTTTGCTATTGTTTGGATATTTCAAGGCTATGGAGCCCTTGCGAGAGAAATCTTGGAGAGATAGAAGCGTGTTTCTGATCTTATGAAGCTCTGGTGTGGCCTTTAATTTCATTGTATTCAGCACTTTACATGGGCAATGGGAGTTGCTCATATGTGGTATATCTGTTTATGGGCATCTTTACGTCATGTAGCGTAAACTGTGGCTTGTTTAAACTAAATGTCAGCTTGTAATTTTCACTCTTGGAATGGCTTAACCTGGATTTAAGATGTATCATTAGAGCTGCAGAGCTGTCTAGAAAACAGTGCACAGACTCTATCCTGGTGACATACTTTTGCAGCGTCATGTCCAACTGTTTTTACACTTCATTATTTTGTATCCTGGTTGCTAAGTGGATAAACAAAAGCTATAAAACAGGGGAGGCAAGTTTTTTAAAAAATTTTTTTACAAGCTTTAGACGATGACAGAAATGCGGGAACATTTCCCATGCTGTTGGGACAGGTGGTAGTCCTGACAGCGCTGGAACAGAACGAGGGTTGAAATCCCCGAAGTCGGTCTGCGGAGTCCTAAGTGGCTGCGTTCAGATCCCCGACTCGTCTCTTGACTGCTCTTTATTAGACAGTGGAGGGTCATTATCACATTCCATTAGGATGTGGTAAGCTGCGAGCGCTCCGGCATCCTGGTCGGGAGCCTCCGCTGTGCCTAATGTCTCTGTGACCCTGTCCTAATGGATAAAGCAGGCCGCGGAAGGGGCCCGCAACGCGCCTGAAATCCCAGCTATGTGGAGAGCGGGGTGCCAGCGGTGTGTCTGGTCGGGTCTGATTGGGCGCGGGGCATTGCCAAGCCGGCCATGCTGGCTCAAAAAGTCCGTGAATGTCAGTTAATTGTGATGGTGATAAGCTGTGATGGCTTCCTTAGTCAGTTAGTGTTGTGCATTATCTAAGGTTCAATTCCCTTTCGTGCGGGGCTTGTGGTATATGCTTTAACGTGTCTGTGTGTGTGTGTGTGTGTGTGTGTGTGTGTGTGTGTGTGTGTGTGTGTGTGCGTTTGAGTGAGAAAGTGTGTGTGTGACTGCACAGTATGTAACAGAAGTACAGATGTTTGGTACATCAAGATGCCTGACTGGTCTATTGCAGCAGATGACTTCATTCAATAAGGATGGTGGATTCAGTCTTCCATTGTGTGACTCCATTTTAGTAATGCACATTTCATGTGTATGTTTATGTGCGTTTCCTACCCCTCATTAATATTTCTATGGTTTGAGGGATGGTGAGGAGCATTTTCATCACATATACACCCACCCCACCCACCCACTCCCTGTGCTGAGCCAGAAGTGAGATCTTCATTTAGGTCCCATTGTTTTCTCTACAGGAAATTACATTTTCAGTTCCTCTTACTCTGGAGATCACTTTAGTTTATGTTGAGATTTTCTCCTTCGATTCAGCAGTTTGTGTGTATGGGCTGTAATGGCACGGCAGATAGCATGACGTGAGGAAGCATGAAGAGTGAGGTGAAGTGCACTGTGTGCCACAGTAAAGGGAATTTAAGCACACACACACCATCAGGCAATTAAAATTCAAATCACAATGTGAGGCCATTGGGCATTAAACTCTCATTTCATGCACCTCTGCGGAATCGGTGTCAGACAGGTTCTGAAAAGTTGTAAAGTTGTTTTTTTTTGTAAAAAAAAATATATCTTCAATCTTGATCTTTAAAGGTGTTTGCTTTACCTCGATACACATCATGTCTCAGGGGCCTGGATAAAAGTAAAGTAAAGCGACTGCTATTTAGCAGACACTTCTATCCAGTCGTCTCTGTTTCAGACTTTAAACAGCGATATAAAACACGAGGAAAACACAATCCTGACTCGTACTGCTAACCATTACATTGTGTAAGTTTGGAACAAGGACGCCAAAAGGGGTAGTAGTGTTCAAGGTCTTGATTTTTTTACTTTCACTTATATGGAACACCCATTTTGTGGCGGCATCACACATCTCCAAACATTCCCTCCCTTGTGGAAAGGGTGGCACACACATGGCTCAAAATGACCGAAGCCCTTTAGGTATAGATATGCTCGGAGCTCTTAGTTGGTCTTTTGGCACCCATCTCAAAAGCCCTAAATGCACAGTTAAATGGAGTGTGGGCTGGGTCTGGCCAACCACTAGAGACAGGCATGGGCTGGGTGATCTGGCGGACTCACGTCCACCCTGCATTCCTCCATGGCTAAATATTGTCAGGGAGGGCAGTAGCAGCAGCAGCAGACGCAGCAGTAGCAGACGCAGCAGCAGACGCAGCAGCAACAGCAGACGCAGCAGCAGACGCAGCAGCAGCAGACGCAGCAGTAGCAGACGCAGCAGTAGCAGACGCAGCAGCAGACGCAGCAGCAACAGCAGACGCAGCAGCAGACGCAGCAGCAGCAGACGCAGCAGTAGCAGACGCAGCAGTAGCAGACGCAGCAGCAGACGCAGCAGCAACAGCAGACGCAGCAGCAGACGCAGCAGCAGCAGACGCAGCAGCAGCAGACGCAGCAGACGCAGCAGCAGCAGCAGCAGCAGCAGCAGCAGCAGTAGCAGCAGCAGCAGACGCAGCAGCAGCAGCAGCAGACGCAGCAGCAGTAGCAGACGCAGCAGACGCAGCAGCAGCAGACGCAGCAGCAGCAGCAGCAGACGCAGCAGCAGTAGCAGACGCAGCAGACGCAGCAGTAGCAGCAGCAGTAGCAGCAGCAGCAGCAGCAGCAGCAGCAGTAGCAGCAGTAGCAGCAGCAGACGCAGCAGCAGACGCAGCAGACGCAGTAGCAGCAGCAGCAGACGCAGCAGCAGCAGCAGCAGCAGTAGCAGCAGACGCAGCAGCAGACGCAGCAGCAGCAGCAGACGCAGACGCAGCAGCAGACGCAGCAGCAGCAACAGCAGACGCAGCAGCAGTAGCAGACGCAGCAGCAGACGCAGACGCAGCAGCAGACGCAGCAGCAGCAACAGCAGACGCAGCAGCAGCAACAGCAGACGCAGCAGCAGTAGCAGACGCAGCAGACGCAGCAGCAGCAGCAGCAGACGCAGCAGCAGTAGCAGACGCAGCAGACGCAGCAGTAGCAGCAGCAGTAGCAGCAGTAGCAGCAGCAGACGCAGCAGCAGCAGCAGCAGTAGCAGACGCAGCAGACGCAGCAGTAGCAGCAGCAGCAGCAGCAGACGCAGCAGCAGTAGCAGACGCAGCAGACGCAGCAGCAGCAGTAGCAGACGCAGCAGACGCAGCAGTAGCAGCAGCAGTAGCAGCAGTAGCAGCAGCAGACGCAGCAGCAGCAGCAGCAGTAGCAGACGCAGCAGACGCAGCAGTAGCAGCAGCAGTAGCAGCAGTAGCAGCAGCAGTAGCAGCAGCAGCAGCAGCAGTAGCAGCAGCAGCAGCAGCAGCAGCAGCAGCAGCAGCAGCAGCAGACGCAGTAGCAGCAGCAGCAGCAGCAGCAGACGCAGCAGACGCAGTAGCAGCAGACGCAGCAGTAGCAGCAGACGCAGCAGCAGACGCAGCAGCAGACGCAGCAGCAGCAGCAGACGCAGCAGCAGACGCAGCAGCAGCAGCAGCAGACGCAGCAGCAGACGCAGCAGCAGCAGCAGACGCAGACGCAGCAGCAGACGCAGCAGCAGCAGTAGCAGACGCAGCAGTAGCAGCAGCAGCAGACGCAGCAGACGCAGCAGACGCAGTAGCAGCAGCAGCAGCAGCAGCAGACGCAGCAGCAGCAGACGCAGCAGCAGCAGCAGCAGCAGCAGTAGCAGCAGCAGCAGACGCCTCCTCTCATTTCCCCTCTACTCGTTTTCTTCTGCCCTCCTCTCCTTTCTCTCTCAGTGAAGTTGAAGGCTCTGCCTTCCTCTGTGTGGGAGCTTCATTTTTCGCCTGCAAGCGATCTGAGCTTACGCTGAAAAAAACGATTAGCCTACTCCTTTGTAGAATGATCCTGATTCCCACCTTCTAGAGCAAGAAAGAACAGATAAAATGCACAATGGAGGATATGAACGATCACGAACGGGAGTGTTGTATAAGAGTTGTCTTGAGAGTTTGAAAAGATCCTTTCATTCCCATATATATAAATGCTTTAAGGGGACTGATGATTCCGAGCTGTCTTTATTGCTAGATAACATGAACTTGCTACAGGTTTAACAAGATTTGCTTCACATTTTTACCTGTTATTCAATTAAGCATGTGTTTTTTGAGCCCTTGTGATTCTCTGAGACAACAGAACCAGACAGGGAGGGACACCCCCCCCCCCCCCCCTCCCCCCTCCCCACTATAGTCAGACATTTCCATCAATTAGTTGTACTGCGCGGTAATGATGCACAGGTAATCACATGATGGAAAACTAGATAATTTCTGCTGATCAGCACATATGGGCATACGTTCATATTTTTAGCAGTACCACAGTCATGATGACCCAATTAATTTGTATGCCTCTGGGTTAATAGCCTTTATCACATGTGTTCACTTCCCATATCCATTCACATGCAAATGTGCTAAAAGTTTTATGATATAAAAATGCATTGTGGTCATACCCTGCGGACTGCCTTTAGCACTGAATACTTTGCCTGATTTGCAAAGTCAGGGAAATGTTTTGTTAATGGGTAAGTGGACAGCTGAGTGTTAAGTCAACAGAATATGCTGGCGGGTTAATTCCAGGAGGATGTATCAGTCATTTGTCTGGACGCACAAGGAAAACTTAGATGCAAATGAGGGATTGGAGTGATAAGTGTGTTTTGTATTTGAAAAGTGAGCACAACTAGGCCATCTGTAGAAGGAAGAGGAGACTTTTTTGTGTCTGAAGGAGTGATTGTAGGATAATAGTGGATCTGTTCGTGGGGGTGACCTTTTCAGAATTTCTTTCCTTCTTTCCTTTTTTGTCTTTGTACGTCGTTCGTGCCATTGTATCGTTTGTGAGATAAACCGCTGGACACATCACAGTGGCCTTTTCTTTAGCTGAGTGTGCAGGTTAGCGGAGACCACTGCCAGGGCAATCCAATGGAAGTCAGGGCAAACTCTGCTCCATTGGACAACGATAAAGGTCCTATTGTTCGCACACACCCCCCATCCCCAACCCCCCCCTTCTTTTTGAGACAATGTTGTTTTTCTTATCAATCGTTTTGCACAGGATGCATAAGACCTTGCAGAGCTTTCAATTTACACTAAAAGGAGTCTGTGTTTGTGTGATGTTCTCAGTTTTATTGGCCAGGAATAGCTGTATTCAGGGCAGCGATGGCTACTATGGTCAGCGGGGGTAGTGTAGAGCAGCACACAGACATGTGACCGCTGTTGATTTAAACTGAGCGCGTCCTTAGGGGCACTTTCCTTCTCTTGTTCTCTCTGCTCCTTCCATGCTTTATGCTCCATTATGTGTTGTATTGTACGACCAACATAATGAACAAAGTTGACCGTTCGACGCGCTAGCTCTCTGTTTCCCAAGAGGTCTCTCACACACACACACCGTGTCGGTAGGGTTTTATTTGTTAGGCTGAATGGAGATGAGGAGTTTGTTGTTGTAGGTGCCTGTCACTGTGTCCAGTTCTGGACCCTTTGTTTTCTGACCCTCTGGAGCCCAAACCAGATATATGATCTCATCCTGTGTGTGTGTGTGTGTGTGTGTGTGTGCGTGCGTGCGTGCGTGTGCGTGTGTGCGACAGAGTTTCTGTGTTGGCAGACAGCTTGAGCGGGCATGCTTGTGCTGGACATGAATGTCTTGTGTCCATGTGTTTGTATGTATGCTATGCTATTGAGAAGAGAGATCCTGTGTGTGTGTGAGCAGGCAAGGGGAGTGAGCGGGACAGTAAGTGTGTCTGCTTGTGCTGGACTTCCTGTTTTCTGCGTCGCCCAAGTTCCCCCCCCCCCGTGCAGCTGCAGAGTCTGCTGGAAGTGATTTCACATCACAGGGAGACAGCTGATGTTTGCCTGCAGCAGCGTGACTTTTTCTCTCTCTCTCTCTCTGCTGCTACTCCTCCTCACCAGAAAATGGAGGGAATGCTCCCGAGCAGAGAGCAGTGCTGCGCCGCTCAGCCTATGAATACTACTCCTCTGTTTAGATCAAATAGTTTGACTCTCAGTATGCTCAGTCTGGAATGCAGAATGTAATGGCTAAACTCACACAATTATGCCTCTTATGTACTAAGAACTTCAATCACGTAGTGTTTACTAACCAGTAGAGTAGATTTTTTGCTACGTAGTACATAGTAGGCAAGTTAGCTTTGTCTCTCTGCGTACTTTGGGGCCTTTATAACACACCCTATATTCTGTGACCGTGTGTGGCCTGAGAACAATGGCCCTCATTTTAAATCACAGCTCTGCCTATAAACTGCAGAAAACTCTGAGCGAGCGCTGAGAAACTGCGCAGGATGTTGCTCGCTTGCGTTCATTTGCTTTCGTTCGGCCTCTCCATCCGTAATAAGCGCTTTCACAGTGAGTTTAGGCTCATGCTGCTTAGCCTCAGCAGGAGTGTAAACAAGTGGCTCTGACTGCCACCCTTTGTCAGAGTAGGGCTGACTGAGATGAGGAGAAGTACAATGTTCTTGTGGTTTACAGTATGGATGGAGGAGGATGGTCAACGTCCTTGAAACCCTAGGTGGCCATTTTTTTTTTTTTTTTTTTTTTTTTTACAAATTCTTTACCTCACCCTGGGACTTAAGATGTAGGCCCTGATTGAGTGCAGCTGCGCTCGCTGTTGGGGTGAGGGTTTTGTGGACGTTTGAAGGGCGCAGGAGATGGAGAATGAAGCCGTGTTTGTAAGCGTGTCTGTGTGTGTCATAGAAGTGGGTTGGTGTGTTGGTGAATGGGTGGGTGCACATCTTAAAGGAAAGAGGTTGTGTGTGTGTGTGTGTGTGTGTGTGTGTGTGTGTATCTGTTTATAAGGAAACTGATCTTTATGCACTTCAAAGCTGTGGCTTGGTTTATCTTTATGTGCACAGGGATCTGTCTGAAAGAAGTGGTTTGCGGCACATTTCTATGAGTGAAATTTGTCTCGCATGTATCTATAAAATTTATATTGGTATGTGAGTGTGTGTCTAAAAAGTGCATGCGATGCGGGTGCATAGTTGTGTGCCTGTCTTAAAAATGCACATTTGTGTGTGTGTGTGTGTGTGTGTGTCTTAAAGAAGGATGTGAAGTGACTAACCCACAGGCAGCACTGGGCCTCCGTGGCTCTGACTGTAATTAAATCTGAAGCGCAGTGTGAGGATTACTGCTCTCTTTTCCAGCTTCTTTTCTTCTCCAATCCTGCTGCATCCCCTTCATGCCATGTGCGAGGTGTCAGACATTCCCTTGGAGTCCATTAAAAACAATATAAACACAATGGACGTGTTGAGTTATGGTTTCTTTGATACTGTTTGAAGTATTTACAATCAATTTTTGCGATGGAATGTTGCCTGCAGCCCTGATCATTTGAAGATGAGATTCAAGCTCTCGACCCCGCATCGCTTTGGTTGAAGTTATATTTTATTAAATTCTCTGCTTTGGTCCAAAGCCAGGAAAACAAAATAAAACCCAGCAACAACAACATCAACAAAAAAAAAACACAGAACAGTGTTGCACTCTTGCATCATCACTTCGAGACTTGGCTGTTTGTGAAGTTTTGAATCTATAGGAAAAAGCTAAAGACTGTGTTTGCTCTCATTTTCCGGCAGTTGTAAGTCATTACGGCTATAAAACCGGTAACCTTCCACGCGCCTCAGTATGTGGAAATGCCATATTTCATCTTGTGTCATGCATGTCTTTAATCTGCACGCTGTGGGGGCAAGCAGCCTCCTCCGTCTACACCACTCTGTCTTCCCGTCCATCTGAAGCCAGACCTCCATCTGCCACTCACTCTCTCCATCTCTTCATTTCTCCATATCTCTCTCTCTCTCTCTCTCCCTCCCTCATCCTCTCTGCTGCTTATATCCCAGATAGGTGGCTCTGGAGTCTCAAATGATGGATCTGGCTGCAGGCCAGACAGGTGGTAGTGACGTGTTCTAGCGTAGTAGTGAAGTGTTCTAGCGTAGCTAGGCAGGTGGTAGTGAAGTGTTCTAGCGTAGTAGTGAAGTGTTCTAGCGTAGCTAGGCAGGTGGTAGTGACGTGTTCTAGCGTAGTAGTGAAGTGTTCTAGCGTAGCTAGGCAGGTGGTAGTGAAGTGTTCTAGCGTAGTAGTGAAGTGTTCTAGCGTAGTAGTGAAGTGTTCTAGCCTAGCTAGGCAGGTGGTAGTGAAGTGTTCTAGCGTAGTAGTGAAGTGTTCTAGCCTAGCTAGGCAGGTGGTAGTGACGTGTTCTAGCGTAGTAGTGAAGTGTTCTAGCGTAGCTAGGCAGGTGGTAGTGAAGTGTTCTAGCGTAGTAGTGAAGTGTTCTAGCGTAGCTAGGCAGGTGGTAGTGAAGTGTTCTAGCGTAGTAGTGAAGTGTTCTAGCGTAGCTAGGCAGGTGGTAGTGAAGTGTTCTAGCGTAGTAGTGAAGTGTTCTAGCGTAGCTAGGCAGGTGGTAGTGAAGTGTTCTAGCGTAGTAGTGAAGTGTTCTAGCGTAGCTAGGCAGGTAGTAGGGAAGTGTTCTAGCGTAGTAGTGAAGTGTTCTAGCCTAGCTAGGCAGGTAGTAGTGAAGTGTTCTAGCCCAGCTATGATGGCGGCATGGACTGACTCCTTTTGTGGTTTAAAATGAGGGTGGATGGATTGTTTGCATCATCATTTAGGCTTCTGCCTCATACCTCACTAAACGATCCAAACATGAAAACAAAGTGCATTTAACTACTAATTAACAACAAAGCATGGCATTTATATTTGTGTTTATACAGGATTAGACATACAAGCACATATGAATATATCTGTAGGCGTGTGAATATGCAATTGTGAAAAAAGTTTAGGCTTTGCCTATTTTCCCCTCAAAAAAAGGGGACTTTGCTTTTTCATTGAGGTGTGTGTGTATGATGCCAGTTGCTATGTTTGGTGTGCACTTGTGCAGAATGTATACAGATGGATGTGTCCATCCAAATGGGGCTCTGCTCAGGGCATGTGACTGTTGGGCCCGCGGTCGCCTGCTCGAGTGCTGTGGGATTATCCCGTCAGCATCCCGCCGTTAAGGGGCCGCTTACCCCCCCCCCCCCCCCCCCCCCACCCGAGACAGCGCTGCCCACTGCCCACCGTGGCTTTTAAGTGATTACATTATAGTCCAGTGCCGCCACCAATCAATTTGATTAACTGTAAGTAATTGTCAATTCGCAAATGGGACTGTCTTCATCATCGCCCAGTCTCACCAACCTGTCAACAACACTGTCAAATACTCAGGAAATCCGGCTGTTCAGCGTTATTATATCCCAGTTTCAGGGGTGTTTCAGGAGAAACGGGAAATGTTTCAGGGGTGTTTCAGGAGAAACGGGAAATGATGTGACTGGGTTCTAAGTGTGTAGATGAGAGATGACAGTTGTAATAGAACCAGTGTGATAAAAAGCAAGAAGTGGAGGAAGGATGGTGTTAGAATAGGGTGGGTGTTTTCTTTTTTTAGGTGGTGCTCGTCCTGAGAGGCCTTCGTGTCTTGTCCATGACTTGTCTCTGTGAATCGATCAGCGACACGACACCCCTACATCTGACCACGAATAGCAGCAGAATAAATAGCAGCAGCACCGGAAGCACTGTCTGTTGAAGTACATCTTCCTCAGTGGATATCGGGTATTGCATGGCCAACAGATGCGTGTGCGTGTGTGTGTGTGTCTGTGTCTGTGTGTTGGAATATATAAAGGCTATATATTGACACCTCATGCATTTCCACACTGCTCGCTTTGAGGTCACCAAGTTTATTTTGGTGTGTGTGTATGTGTGTCCTCTTATATGAACATGATGGCTAAGCTTAGCCTACTGATAGTTCAAGCTTATCCCTGACTTAGGATCAGGGGCATAGGCGAGGCTACAGATGTTGTGTGTGTGTGTGTGTGTGTGTGTGTGAGAGAAGGAAAGTAAGAAAGGGTGATTTGGGATGGGGAGAGGATGCTTATTCATGACATATGATTAATTAACTGGTGCCGACACAGGCTGTTTCACGTTAGCACCAATCGCTAACAACTCATGTATTCACACAAACGCATATTTTGCTGACACTCAACATTTGTTTTTCTCTGGATGGGCGTTCAGACCACACAGCCATGGGCCCATGGAGACAAAGCATGAGACTTGCAAACAAACACTTGATTTATTGAGATCTGAAGGCTTTGTTTTTGAAAATGTTTTAAAGCATATTTTGTCCACTAATCATTCAGTGTTTTTGGTATAATTAATCAAAGCATTCATTGTTATTGCATATCATGACATTTTAGATCATTAGGCTTACTTTTGGAATTCTAAATTTAAACACTGTTGCTTAGTCTGTTTAGTCTTTCTTAATGTAGGTAGGATAACCTAATAAGAACCCTAAGAATGTGAGGATAAATCTTAGAAGCTTAATTAAACGTAATTTAATATAACTAATATAATTAATATAAAACAACCATCATGTTAATCATGTAATTTGGATCTTTGCCTGTTATGCCATCATGTTGACCTTTTTTAAAAAAAAAAAGAAAAGATTTTAGCTAAGAAACTGGTCATGCAAAGGCTGTTAGCGGAAAGCTTGGGTGTGTGTCCTTGTTGGTGTGACTGTACAGTAGTGTTCCATTTCTGCCTCTGGCCTGTTCTCTCTATCTCCACTGAGTCAACATGCGTCCTGAGACCTTTAGTGACCACCACCGTTTCCTGGCTAATGTGTCGGTAGGACAGACTGAGGGCTTGCGAGCGATGCACTTTGACTGCAGTAAAACATTTGTGTGATGTGGTTTTGGTATACCAGTAGTTAAGTTTCGGGGTTGGTCTAGTGCCTTAATATAATGCGGTGTCAGAGTGACACACTTACAAACATGGCTATACCAAAGATGAAGTTCACAGGGAAATTACCTGACACACACACACACACACACACACAGACAGACAGACACCTACTCTTTAGATATGCAGACACTTTCATCTACTCTTTAGATACGCAGACACAAACACACATCTAGTCTTTAGATATGCAGACACACACACATCTACTCTTTAGATATGCACACATACACACACATCTACTCTTTAGATACGCACCCACTCTCACTAGATACGCGCGTGTACACACCCACACACACGTACACACACACACACACACACACACACGTACACACACACACACACACACACACACGTACACACACACTGGACTTGACACTTATAGTATTGCCTAAAATACTAGTTTTCATACATGACATTACCTACGATTACACTCAGTAGGATAAATATCACAACTGGTGCTGCGCAGCTCCAATAGCTTATCATGACTTGGTGGACTGAACAGTGTTTTCCCTGTGTTTTCTTGATGCATTCTACCTACTGTTAGTGACGCGAGAAAACTAGTCAGAAGTTATCAGGGAAGTGCAGTGTAAGTTTAAATTAATTTGTGCGTAGTGCCGGTTTCATTCATTTATTTTACAACATAAATAAATGCATTCACAGTCTAGTGAAGTCAGATATGAGCATACAAAGACGCTTAGAACTCATGTTAAGCCGATGGTAGCGCACTAAATGCGAATGCGCGATTTGATGCAGGCAAAAGTATCGACTATTACTAACGAAGGTATTATAGCAATATTATAAATGTGGCAATGGAATAGCCTAGAACTTGGGTAGGCCTAGCGTTTAGTAGAGTATGCACTTGCGGTGATATCCAAAACTAATGTGAATCGCGGACTATCCTACAACCAAAGAAAGTAAAGGAGGTTATTTGTACCTGCGTTAGCCAAAGAAAGGATGCGACTGCACCCTTCACAAACCGTAAAAATGAAGTTTGTTAGTTTTACAGTTGACTACAGTTGACACTTCACTATCAGTCTACATAAACAATTCTGGTTTCCTTGTACTAGCCATTTTCGTCGTAGCCTATTCTGTCTGTTTGTATAGCTTACAGCGCACAAGCTTTGGTCAATTTCTGTAAAGAAACAGTGCCACCTGTAGGCCTAGGATATGAAGTAACGTGTTGAGTCGTGTTGAGATGGATCCGTTTGGACGCAAATATTCTTGATACGGTTCCAGGGAAGACGGAGGGAAAAAAGATTGGTTTGGTACGTGTGGACTAGGCCTTAGAAAGGAAACACACACACACACACACACACACACACACACACACACACACACACACACACACACACAGCTCCCTTTTGTGTTGTAGTCATCTGAAAGGAATGTGAAGCATGCAAGAGCACTGCATGCAGCTCTGTGGTCCTCCAGGGGTCACAGCGGAGGCCTGGATTAGCCCCGAGGTTTCACTAACCCAGCACCATCGTCACCCCAAGGCTGCCCAGCTCTTCCAGGGGAGTCGCTGGCCTCCAGTCATTCACCCTGGTTGTAGAAACACAATAAATGCTTGTATTGCTCAGGCTTTTATATGGAGTTTTTCAGCCATTTTATTGTTCCAGGATGCTGTCTGAACTAGGGCAAATAGAACCCCTGCGATTCAACTTGTGCTTTTAAATGCAAATTAAATGCTTTGGTTCTGTGGTTTAACTAAAACTCTTAGAGTAATTTTTGTCTCCTGAGGGGGAAAGAACAAACTGGTAGGCCTCTCCTTTGTTGATTCATCAGTGAGGAACTTAAGAAATGCAGTGCCTAGTTAGTCTGTGAAGATTTGGATTGTGAAGATGTGAAGTGTTTTGAGTCAGCCATTTGGATTCGCTCATCAAGAACATTTCTATTCTGGTCTGAGAGAGATCTCTGAAGAGTGAAGGAGAACCATCACAGGACCTTCCTTTGCCAGAACTGGGGGATATGCAAACTGTGTTGCGTGCACACAATCTGGCCGGCCTTTTAAAGTTTTTTATCATTTCATCATGCATGTTGTCGGAAGGATGACAAATCCGACTATTGTACTGCACTTGCACCCTAACAAGCGCATAAAATGTCTTTGGCTTTGTGGTTAGCCAGAACTGTAAACAAGCACATGGTCAAATCATTTTTATACCCTCCTAAGCTCCAGTGGGAATGTGAAAAATGAAGGAAAAAAAAAGGTTTTCACATTTATTCACTCACAAGCTATAAAGTGAGTTATGTGCGCTTGGCCTAAAGATCGGACTGATGTCATCGTCCAACCCGAGGAAGATTTGCTAGGCTAGGGACCGCTCCTGACTGCGGCTATAAGAAGTTTGATTGCCTCATTCAGGGGAGGATTTGATGCGATCTGCCTTGTAAAAACTCTTGTGAGTTTGGCTTGCCAGGCTCGCAGAAACCGTGTCACCTCATAACTGCCTGGAAGGATCGAGGTGATCACGATGCAGAGTGACTTCAACCATTACTGCTCCCACTGACCAGTTAAACAAGAGCATGTATTCGTAGAACACTATTTTCTGAGAACTAAGTGTATTGTGTGTGGATAATGTGATTGAAAACCATACACCCTCCGTATTCATGGTGTGGACAAGGACAAGGCTGAAGTGCTTGTCTATATATAGACTCTCTCCAGGAATCATTGTTACTGATAGATTTGACGTCACCTTTTTGGTCTCTCTTGTTGTGGCCTTGTGTTGTCTTAGTCACCAAAAAACAAAGCACATCTTGTCCCTGGTAAGCAAGTGCTGCCGCTGTTGATGGTGGAATGCACGGCAGCACTTCAAGGTATTGAGGAGTGTGTGTGTGTGTGTGTGTGTGTGTGTGTGTGTGTAATGATGGTGGTGGTGGGGGGGGTGTTTGCGGTATGTTTTTCTCAAAAATGAAGTACTGTGGAGAATGTCTGTTGACATGATACTTACAGTCAGTGGTCCTTTGATAGAGAGTCTCATTCATTTAATCACTAATAGCCACCCCACGCTGGTAGCCCACTCTCCGATGATGCCTCTGGGCGTCATGACGAACATGGCCCACTCGTCCTCACTTCCTGTTGTTTCTGTCACCAAGCTCTAATGAGAGGTGACAGGCCCATGGGGTGTCATAGCAACATACTAAACAACTGGCCAATTTGGGCTTTCCCTATTTCCTGTTCTTTATCCCTACTCAGGCCCTTGTGCCTGTGGCTGGCAGGGGTCAGGTCTGCGAGTGGGCATAAAATTGGGCTTAATTGGCTCATGCTGAGCTACAAAGATCCAAGCCAGCGTGGGACTCAAGCCAGCTAAACAGGCTCCCCTTTACGGGTCTGTATGTCGGCTCAGGCGTGTGAATTCAGCAGAAAGCCTTATGTTATGTTTGTGTGGCTTCTCCCGTCTCCTTTTTTTTATTTTTTTTATTGTGGAGCCCCGTGCAGCTTTGCTGGTGCACCCTGTGCATGAGTTGGTTAGTGGTTCCTTGCTCAGGTGCAGCACGCAGATGTTCATTTGCAAACACTGCAAGCTCCAAAAGAAACAAGAGCAAAAGCAAGAAAGAGAAAGAGAGAAAGAGAGAGAGAGAGAGAGAGAGAGAGAGAGAGAGAATTGCAGAAAGAGCAGAGACAGACAGAAAGAGGAGGCTTAAAAGTTGCTGTTTTTTTCTGTGTGAAAACAATTTTTGGTTGATGTGCTCCTATTTGGCCTAGCGGATTACCAAACATCTAGAGACTATCTCTCCACAGCCTGTGTTGGTAGCGGAGTCGGTTTGTGGCTGCCCTTAGAGGTGGACTTAACATAAAGACCAGAGATTGACTTAAGTGGTGTTCCGTCCTCCATGGCATTTGGCTGAAATCAGTGGGGGATCAAGTATAGTCTTCACACTTCAGTAATCTGATACTCTGTCTGTCATCTATCTGATTTGCCACTGAGACCAGCCTCTAACCAAATCTCGGAGATTGTGACATTGTGAGCTCTCACTTCCTTCTCTCACAGTATAATACTCTCAGCCACCTGTGTCTGTTGAAATACCCCCCCCCCCCCCCCCCCCACACACACACACACACACACCACCAGACATCATCTGAAGCATTTGACATTGCACTTATTGGGTAAGAACAAATGTCCCACCGTTCAGAGAGACCCGCATGTTAATCCCTGCCTCTAGACTGTACTGTACATCGGGATTACAACTGTCTGATAGGCAGATGGAAAGGAAACCCGATTTGCGGATTGAAGAGCAAATGAGAGAGAGAGCAAATTACATTCAATCTGGTTTAATTCAGCACCAGCCTCCGTTTTTATCTGATCTATAGATGTAGAGCCTTGTGGTCAGGTCATGCAGGTTACTTCCTCAGGTATTGTCCTCTGATAAGGCAGAGAGAGAGAGTCACTGTCCGGAAACCTACGCCATTTCCTTCTGTTTCCTCCGCTATTGTGGGCCCATTTGCATGTGGAAGGGCCCCTGGCAAGCGGAGATTTAAATAAATGTGTGTGACTGAGTGTGCATGTCAGGCCAAGGCTGCAGATAAATCATTTCAGGTTACTCTTACCTCATGTCATTTCCCTGACCACTGGTTTGAATGACTGAGGTTGGAATAAACCTTGTCGGTTTGTTTCTGTATATCTGTGGTAGTGCCATTTGTGGCTTGTTATGAGGGAAATATAATGTGTTGTTTAAGGGAGAATATTATTTTGACAGTTACAGTGTTTATAGTTGTATTGTTTTGACTGAATTGCCGTTCAACAGAGAAGGGGACATACCACAGTGTGTCTGGAGCGGTTTGTATTATTCCATTTGAAGGAACGCATTGTCCCCTCATAGCATAAGGTCTGTCTGGGAGACTGAGAGCTTTGTGTCTATTGTTTTGGCTGCAATTGCAATTAAGTGAGATGATGACATCTGACTGACTTTTTTGTTATACCGCTGGTCTTATTAATTCGAAGCGCAGGCAGAAAGCTGTTCTGGAAAATATTAACCTTCTCTGTATATTTGTGTTTGTCAGAAATTGTTCAAAGACGCCATTTGGCACAACATCCAGTTTCTGTAATAACATTCTTGTTTGTCATTTTGTTGATCTCCTCATTTTTTAGATACAGGCTATTTACAACCGATTCTACTGGTCCAAACTTTTAGCTCTAAGCAGCTGTTTTGGTTAAGGCTTGTATATCTACCTTACAGCATGTGTATTGCGGATTTTGGGTATGGTGTTTTCAAGAAAGCAAAAAAACCCTTTTTACACTATGGAAAAATCACAATGGAAATGTCTACTACACAAATACAAATGCTTTTTTATCTGATGTGTGACCGTGTTTGCTAGTGCATGAGAGCAACTTGAGCTCACACACAGACTTGGATTTGGCCTTGTCAGGGCGTGTTTGCCAGTGCATGAGAGCCACACACAGACTCAAACTGTCAGGGCGTGAGGAGCCAGTGGTTAGAGTGGCCATTGGAGTGCATTGGCATGTGCCTGCTGGCCTGTAACCTTGTCCGGGTATTGGTGACCGCACCCCAGCCATTATTCATGAGCGTGGAGATTAGCCACGGCACATCTAATGAGCGTCCATCCAGCTTCCGCCTCGCTGTTCCGAGTCTTAGATTTCCTGCCCGTCTCTGTTTTGGTGTTTGTACAGTTTGGCCCAGTATGGTACGCAATTGCATTGCCTGTGATAGCCCATATACCTGTGTTGTAATCACGGTTCTCTTCATGTCTGTTTTTCCGTTCCAGTTTCCAGAATGTGGGTTCTTCGGCATGTATGACAAGATCCTGCTCTTCCGCCACGACCTCAACTCCGACAACATCCTGCAGAGGTTGACGTCAGCTGAAGACATCCACGAGGGGGACCTGATTGAAGTTGTTCTGTCTGGTACGTGTCAACACAAAAGGTTTCAGTGTACACCTTATCTTTGTTCAGGTGACCATGGCTTGGGAAAGAAAGTGGACATGAGGGAGTTGGATGACCAGAGACGCTGCCACAGTGGGAGGTTTAAAGAATTTGGGTTTGACATCAAGGCATCAAGGCATTTTACTTGGATTAAATGAGCCGAAAATCCATCTTCTCTCCATGTCTGACACAAGTTCTGACACTCAAGTTCAAGTGAAGTTTACGAGCAGATTGTCCTTGGATCAGTTCTCCCAAATGAAAGCATAGCCTACATCCCGCTTTTACCCATCACTATCAGTGTCACTTTGTCTCTTTCTCCCTCCCTTCCTGTAGAGAAGCTCTGGTGTCAGGATGTGTAACAGTTTAGCTTAGACAGTGTAAACACAATAATCCTAGCCAGTTTTTCCTTGGAATTTGCAACACTGCTTGCAGATTTCACATATCTCCGGGCTTAACTGTTTTGTTGATTCAAATGGTTGGCCTAGAATGATACAGAAAATGATTTCCGTTTCACCTTTTTTGGAGTCCATATCCAACTCCCATCCTGAGTGCGTGTCCGCTTGTCTGTCTCTTGGTCTCCCAGGATGTAATCAATAATCCTCATGACTTCACAGCTCACATCCCCCAAAAAAGCATATTTAGGACATATCTGCATTTTGAAAAATCATTGAAAGAAATAATATGATTTGAATGTATGGTTTCAGTTTATGATTTTAAACTTAATTTAATGCAGTATGTTTTTCACAATTTTCACAGTAAGGATAACTGAATGATTTGAGTTCTTGAGTTTATTACAATACTTCAGAGGCGTACTGCAAATTATCGTTCATAAGCCACAGTGTAACAGTAAATAAAGCATGTGTAATTTCACAAGACGGTTAACCAGCAATTTAGAAAGTAGACATTTTGCATACCAACATTTTTAAAGCAAAATTTTAAAGCATTACCTATCGGCATCATCTCAGAAGTACGACTTTTACCAGCCAAAGTTAGATGCACAAGACGTGTGTGTGTGTGTGTGTGTGTGTGTGTGTGTGTGTGGGTGGGTGGGTGTATGTTTAACATTAAAGTTGAACACAAGTGGCATCACCTGTCCAATTCCTGTCTGCACACCTGAGGTCTACAAATATAGAGCCCTGTGTGGTCAGTAAGTAACCACTGGATCACATCTCTGAAGGGCTTTTTATGTGTGGTGGGGTTTTGTAGGGGCCCCTGCATGTGCATGGTGTGGTTATATGTTGAAGAGTTTCGGTAGATTCGGTGACCAAGCTTTGACCCAGGCAGCTGGTGCGGCGAAGCATTCTACAAACATACACACACACACACACACACACACACACATGCAACAGGCATAAAAACACACACAAACACACATACACGAACACACATGCAAGAAAGCACAAACACAGACAGACACACACACATACATGCACACACACACACACACACACACACACACACAGGCTCAGTCACAGTATTTCTCACGGCATCAACCACACTTAGGCTTCTGGGACCTGACCACTTCCTCTTTGCCGGTGTGAACCATAAAGTACGGGTGTTTAGCTTGCTCCTCCTCTCATTCTGAGAAGGCCCTCTGTACGGCGTTCTGTGTACATTTTGTGCGTGGCGGTTCCTGTCAACCGAGCGCCCAGTTTCCCTTTCGGCTCTCATGAGTAAGAAAGGCCAGACCTGACGTGGAAAAAGCCTCATTTCTCCACAGCCAGACTTTCTATTGGTGATGATTCACGGCAAGCAGACCTCAGCAGACTGATGTGGGGAGCTGTTGTAGAGTTGTAGGCAGATGTGTTAGTGAGCACATCATGGGAAAGGGGGAGGCTGAGGTGGTCACATATAAACTGCGCCAAGGCTGACACCTACACGTATACGAGTAATACGTACTCGGATATCTCAGTGATTAGTGGACGTCATCAATATTGCAGTTTGCTGTTTGGGGTGTTCCCAGAAAATAATTATTAAATTGTTCTAGTTTTTGGTGAAGGTGACTAGCATCAGTCTTACAAGTGACTAGCTAACTACAAGTGAGCCAAATTTCAAATAATTTTAAGAACTACCAGCCGGGATGTATTACTCGCAAAACCACGTCATGGCCCGAAAATGTAAATGCTGCCAATACAGCATAATGTTAGGCTATTGTACTTGTATCAAAGTGCTCCGCTGTAAAGTTTCCTTGTAGCAAATTGTAGCCTATTCTGTGTCATAGTGATGTCTGTACAGAATGAAAACAAGAAAATGTAAAAAAAAACTCAACATGTTGTGACCGGAACCCTTATTTTCATGATTTGGGACAAACAGTTTTCAGTTTCAAACAGTTTTTGGTCAGTTTTTTTTTTTCAGTTTCAAACAGTTTCGGGGAGGTTTTTTTCAGTTTCAAAAAAATGAAAAACAAAGGACAAAAAAGAGAATCTTTTGCAAGATTCAAATGGCTAGTGTTTGGATATTACTGAACCTATAGACTTGATCTTTTAAAGCTTTATTCAACCTCTGCCTATTAAAATACAATATTTATTTTGCCAGTTGTCCATTTGGAAAGTTTTATTGACATACCTACATAATACAAGCCACAAACAGGCCACCGTCTCTAAATACAAACTACATAACTAACATCCCCATATCTCTTTTCCTGTTTTTTTCTGTTTACATACATTGGCTGTATTTTTTTACTTTATAAGTGAAAATTATTTGTGATTTTAATTTTAACTTCTTGTGTCATCTATATGACGCCTTTTTTCCTGTGTGAACATTTTCTCAACAGTTTACAAGACCGTTTACATTTTTTATCACAGCCGTGTTTAACCAGCCTTGCTTGTACTGTGAAGTACTGCGAGCACAGTTAAATTGAGGGATAATCAGTTAGTCGACCAGTCATTCAAACAGACAGAGACAAGTGACAGAAAGTGTCTAGGCCTGTGGGACTCCCATCTTGTGCTCCAATCTCCGGCTGCTCTTTGTCTCTGACATGCGTCTCCTTTGTCTAGGAGGCCTGCTGTGGGCTCCGGGCCCGCAGCTGTAGGCCTGCCAGAGCGCCTCTTGGTGGGAGGTGGCCAGAGATTTGTCTTGGCACAGCGCTCAAAGGGCACTGCTAATCATTTCTGCACTTTAGCAGAGCTCACTGACAGATAATGTGTGTGTGTGTGTGTGTGTGTGTGTGTGTGTGTGTGTGTGTTTTTTTCTTTTTTTGTGACACATTTTCATAGGCTGCTTTCCCACTGATTGTGACAACTTCACGCTCACAGAATAGGTCCATGTACGCATACCTGCGGCATTCCACATACGTGTGTGTGTGTGTGTGTGTGTGTGTGTGTGTGTGTGTGTGTGTGTGAGCAACACAAGCATTCCTCATGTGGTTGTGTAATTGAGTCCATGATTGAGATGTTAATGGGGTGGCTGGGCTCAGTGATTCATTCATCAGCAGTGCATAGCGCTGTACGCGGCTTACTGACGTTACTTGCTTCAAATGGCTCCCGTGGTGTTTACAGGTTCGAACTAGCTTTGATACGGCAGCGCAACATGTGTGACGCTCTCTCTACGCTTTGTTCCGGGTTGTTCTTATGAGAAATTGTAAAATCCCCTTCTTCTTGCGAATCTACTCCAGATTGTTTGCTCTCTGGGAATGTGGTTGCCATGGTGCTGTTTTTCATTCATTACTACGACGCCATGCCAAAGACAGCCTTCATGTCTGCCTATTGATAAGAGCTTGTGAAATCTGTATGTTTTTTTGAGGTCAGCCCTGTGGAGGTGAGAAGCAGAGGGGAGGTGAAAAAGAGATCGGTAGAAAGATTGTGTGTGTGTGTGTGTGTGTGTGTGCGTGTGTGCGTGTGTGTGCGTGTGCGTGCGTGCGTACAGTACAATGAAAGAATTGATGGAAATGTTGATAGAGTGGTCGCTTGGTTCATTGATTAATTTTAACGGTGATTTACCGGTAGTAAGAAGTAGAGAGGAGGCGTGATAAATGGTTGACAGAGTGCCAAGTTCAAAAAAGAGGAACTGAAGACTTTGTTACCAGTTTTCTCAAGTCATGTATGTTAGTCATTGCTGTGACTCAGCGTTGACCTGAAAGATCAGCTCCCCTGATCAACTCCAACTGCCAGAAGGTTCATATTGAATAAAATGGTTTATATAATATGCAATACAATGATAATAATGATAATAATAATCAGGGCTCTACACTAACATTTTTTTCCAGGAGCACTTGTGCGCCCAAGTTAAAAAATGTAGGAGCACAGACAAAAATTTGGGAGCACAGTCAGTTCTGTACTTAACTTACACATGATCTAACATTACACTGCAGCTAACAGTTAAACATGCCAGTGCACCAATTGCGAATATTAAGAATGACTGACAACATTTAGGCAGGAAACAGGATTTTAAAGATCAGTGCCTACTTTATTTTCAGTCTGTTCAATTTTCCTACATTTTGTTAATGTAAAATAATATAATACATTGCCATATTTGCATTTAGCCTGTATATCAAGTATCCTGCCAGATGTAGGCTAATTTATTTATTTGTGAATCCACCTGTAGCTAATCCAAATATGCCCATGGTGACCTATCTGACTGCATAATACTACTACTAAAACAGTCAATTTTTTCTTCCACAAAACCCAACATAGTCTAATCAAGGATATATTTTTTTTATGCTTTTATTTTTTATTTGAAATATCTGCATTGATGGGGGCAGTAGCCAAACGTTAGGCCTACTTTCGTTTTGCACTTAAGCTTGTATTCTGTGTAAACAAACAAGCATGCGTGGAAGCCTGGAGTTGTCAGTAGCGTTCTACCTTTGAATAAAATGGGAGTATTACGGGAAGCTCCTTTGTGCCTGTTCGCTACAGCTATATTTTGCATATTGCAGCCAATACGTCAACTGGGCTAAAAGGCATGTTGGGTTACCTTTCCTTCTCTCACTGCATTCTCAGAATCTCATCCTGTTCCTCCTATATCTGATGAATTCGGTGGATAGAAGAACTAATTTCTTCAATCTTTTCGTCTTGGCTGGCTAGTCTAACTTTAGTCTAACTTTCCGCTTTTTCTGCGCGCTCATGGATTTCATAGAAGCGACTACTACTATCGAGTCCCAACGCGAAACTGCTAACGTTGATGGGAGGTGTAGTTTTATGTTGCATTCCCGATGTGATTCTATGGTTGGCACCAGTACTGTTTCTCGATGTTGCGGTGTATTTTGCAGACAAACATTGACATGGTTAGAAGTCATTCGCACCAGTGCGCCTAAATATGTTTTTGCACTCGCACGTCATCATTTTTACTCGCATGTGCGAGTGAAATGGGCGCACTGTAGAGCCCTGATAATAATACACTGTTTGCTGTTGGTGGAATATACCCCAACACACAAACTGACCAGCCACATTTAACACACAATGGACAGATTTATAGACAAGGCTAAATTATTAAGACTTTACAGTAGCTGGCTTGATGTCAGTAATAGTCTAATTTGGATGTGAGGAGTCATCTCTATTATTCTTTTCATACAATAGGTTACTTTGACCTTGCTAATGGGGGTTAAGCACCGTACATGTCCTTTTTTATGCACTATATGAGCTGCATAAAGATGCTTATCAATAGATGCTTTTTTAGGTGCACCTACCTCTAGCTCCGTCTTGTTAGATATAGATATAGTTAGATATATTGGAGGGTGGGGACTATTTTATTTGTTTCCATGGTATGTAGTTGTATAGCTCTGAACAGTTTAAACAGAATACATGCATTGTTGCTTATGAAGTCTATTACTGCACCTACACCCAAAGCCTATTTTGTGTGCAGTCCCTTACCTCCATTGTCAGGATAAGCAATTTATTGGCATAAGTCTGTGGTACGTATGAATTGTCAAGCCTACTGTTTTCACTACTCTGTCTGTTGTGTTTACAATCTTCAGCGCTCGCCACTGTTGAGGACTTCCAGATCCGGCCGCACACTCTCTACGTGCACTCCTACAAGGCGCCGGCCTTCTGCGACGACTGCGGGGAGATGCTGTGGGGTCTAGTGCGCCAGGGACTCAAATGCGAAGGTGGGTCTGCGGCAGTTACCGAGGAACACACGCTGAACTTTATTTGATTTGTTTGTTCATTTTTATGTTAGGGATCCCGTGCAATTTTTCCATAGATAAAATGTTGCTATTTGATGCATTGTACCAGAGTTAGCCTTAGAATAATAATATTGGGGAAATATCTTATTGCGATTTTTCTCACAAATGTTGCGATTTGATTTGCAATTTGATTTTTGAAGGTCAAGGCTCAGTTCAATTCAACAGATTTCGTTTTAAGTTGCGGCACTTCTGATTGGTGGGCATGCTTAGTGCAGGAGAAGCACAGCACCCATGTTAGATGAGCTTAACTGTGTCACACATGACCTATAAAAATCATAGATGTGACGAGATTAGCCATTGGGGCAGAGTTGCAAACTGCATGATTAATTGTGGCAGCCCTACATTGATGAATCATCTTGTCTGTTCCACAGAATGTTCTAGAGACTGGAAATGTTCAGGGCCTGTTTTTTTGTATGGGTAAAGCGTCAGGTTTTGGAAATGCAGATCACTTCCTCAGAAGTAGTCATTCAATTTAGATGAGGTCTGAACTGACCCTTTGACCAGGCGCTGTGGGCTTCACAACATGCTACCTCAGCAGAGTCAACAGCTAGGGGAACTTTAATCCCCCCCCCGCCTCATGGCAGAGTTCTCCACAGCCCTCCACTGCCTCAGCTGCAACCCCCCGCCCCATCCCGCCTCCGCAGCCCACGCCACCAAAGGCCGAGGCGTGAGGTGTTTACACAGAGTGACCCCTCCGTCAGTGATCTGCGTCTGTGGGCCACAAATCAAAGCCCTGGGTGGCTTCCTGCTTTTTGAAAGTCGAACCTTTCAAGTATCCCATTCATAGGCGGGTAGCAAAATTCTCTGTATTGATGTCAGAAAGGAAATGGCAGACCGCTCGATGGCTTTTGATTTGGCACACCAATATGAACTGAGATAGCCTGAAGTATCCAAATTCTAGTTTAGTTTTTTTTTTTTTGTTTTGTTAGTGCAATGATGTTAAATTTGTGCACGTACAGTCCTACACTGAAGAATCATCTGTGCCGCCCCCGTTCCACAGAATGTTCTAGAAATTGGAAATGGTCCGGGACTAGGAAACGCAATGAGCTCTCCTGCTGGCCAGACCTGCTGCTGTCTCTGTAGGTCTGAGTGCTGATGGCATGTGGAGGGTTAGTCAGGGTGTTTACAGCTGTCGAAAATGAGTGCAGCGTGATCATGACGGCATATTTCATAACTCATAGCCAGTGCATGAGATCACTCGTGGACATTCTGACCCAAAACACTCCGTGCATGTGACTTCACTAACTTGACATAGCGATGACCAAACGGGTCGACCAGAGTGACTGGCAAATACTGTGTCTGTAGATGAGTAGGTATGCATACTATTTGTGGAAGAACTGAGAATTGTTATCAGAGAACCTTGGTTGTAAAGGGTTCTTTGGCACTGGACATTTTTCCAGAGAACCCTTTACAAGGAGGTCATAATTCAGAACCTTTTGTTGGTTCCTCTGTGGAGAAGAGTGTGAGAACCCATCAGGCCTGTCTGAAACGGAGGCAGGATGATGTAAGCGCCGGGCGTCCAGTATGACACACTGTTGGGCCTCCTCCGCAGGGTGTGGACTTAACTACCACAAGCGCTGTGCCTTCAAGATCCCCAACAACTGCAGCGGTGTGCGCAAGCGACGCCTGTCCAATGTCTCTCTGCCCGGCTCCTCACTGTCCATCCCGCGTCCCGCGCCCATCGAGACTGTCGTCGCGTCCCCGGAAGAGGTGAGCATGGTGTGTTTGCGACGTCGTTTATGCTTTTTCAAGTGTGTTTTTATATGTAACTGGGTTCATAAGGGTGTCTCATGTTGCATGTTAAGAGTGTGTGTGTGTGTGTGTGTGTGTGTGTGTGTGTGTGTGTGTCTCATCCCTTCCCTCTCTTTCCTTTCTCTTTGTTCAGGGTTTCTTTCTTTCTCTATGATTCAAAAACTTTCTCATTCTCTCGCTTGTTCTCTTTCCTATTTCTGATAGACCCACCCAACCACATATGCACGTACACACACACACACACACACACACACACAGCGCACACTCAAACACACAGCGCAAACACACACTTTTAACAGACAGACATACTGTACCCACTAATCACATAAGCATTCCAGCCTAGGGCAAATCAATGTTTTTTCCATTCAGTCAATTAAGCCGTGAATGCGGCCGTGCTGCCCTTGACTAAACTTTTACACGGCTGCTCCCACCGCACTCAAGTGGACTTTCCACTCCCACCTCCACTCGGTCCTGGCGCTGAAAATGGACTGCCTTGTCTTCATAAACATGTTGGTGGGCTTTTAAAATGCCTATGAATGATATTCCAACAATGCCAGGGGAGAATGGATCTGCAGTCAGCGCTTCATAATCTAAATGCCTAATGGAAAGCTCTCCATTGGGGCCCTCGAGGTTGAGTTTTGAAAACTTACACTTCCGTTTTATCATGCTGTTTTTTTGCTAGTAGAATACATTTACATTTTCTGAAGCAGCTGAGTAAGGGTGCACATTCTCTTTTTAAATTACTCAGTATAGTGTGCTGCCTGGGTCAAAGTTAAGCCAGTGTAGCCTGCTCTAATATCATGAGAGATTGGGCATGCACATACAAAAGCAACTTCTAATGCACCACATCAGTGGAAGAGGACCAGGGGGTCAGGAGGTCAAATGAGCTAGAGACCTGTTTGCCCTTGTAGTTCATCCACTACAGCATGCCAAGGGTTGGTATATATGCCAATGGTGAGCATGGCAAAGAAAGGTTTATTTAATAATAAAAAAGTGTTTTTATTGACTTCAGTGAGGCATGTATCTGTAAATGGGTAGAACGCTATAAAGAACAAACACTATTAGACCCAGCTGAATGTGTTTTCATGTTGATGAAAGACAGCATTCCAGATCAGCTATATCGGTCCTTACTTTTTATAGCCTGCAGCGTACCTCATGTCCACCTACACAGTCAGACAGAGAATGCGCCTCTGTCGAGCTCAACAGGCACCACCAAGGCCGCCCCAGAGAGCCACTCAACAAATACCTCCTTTCATTTCAGGCCCTGGATGAAAGCATCCACTCACTCCATAACGATGCACGGCGCAAAACATGCTCTTTGTTTATCCTCGTTTATTTATTATTTATCCACCATTAATTTAGCATTTATCCAGGGCCACGGTTCTCCATTTTTAGCAGGATGTGCCCTACTTGACCCGTGATGCTGTTTATGGCCTCTCTCAGTTGAGGTGCAGGATGATGAGTGCTTTATTTGTGGTGTTTATTTGTTGTTGTGGGATAATCCAAGGCGTGTGTCATCTTTTTGCGCACTCCATCATCCTACACAAGTAATCACTCTCCCAGTAAAACAGAACAGAAGAGTTCCTTGCTTCTGGCTCTACGGAGGCATTCCGTCAACAAATCTTCATCTGATCAACCAATCTTTTCTCTCTCTCTCTCGCTCTCTCTCTCTCTCTCTCTCTCTCTCTCTCTCTCATCCATGCCCTGTTATCTTATCTTCACAGCTGATGCCAGTCTCTCTTCTCCTCTTGTCTTTCTCTCTTCTTTTTCGCTGACCCTCACATTATCCTCTTCCTCAGCAGCGCCCCCTGTTGGAGGCTGGGAAGCGCATCCCGTCCTGGAGCGGCCGCCCCATATGGATGGATAAGTTGGTCCTGGGGCGGGTCAAGGTGCCGCACACCTTCAACGTGCACACCTACACGCGGCCCACCATCTGCCAGTACTGCAAGCGCCTGCTCAAGGGCCTCTTCCGCCAGGGCATGCAGTGCAAAGGTCAGCTGGCAGGACGGTGGCAAACGCCTCTGCATAAGCATAAGCTCTCAGAACAGAAATGTCAATATGTCCAGTAACATGGATAGTTTCCTTCAGGAATGCTGCATATATACAGCACACATATATTCATACTTACACACACACATGTCTATATCTATATACAGTATACAGCTTTGGCACACATACACTTGTGTATTACACTGTTAATTGGTACTACCAAGTCTTTACTATTACAGTAGAAAACCTTTGGTAATGTGTATTGCACTGTGGACCAATTGTAGAACAACACACTTTCTGTTTTAAGTAAAGTATACGTTTCTGTCTAAAGCAAAGTATATGTTATTTCTATGTGTTTTCATGTCAGATTGTAAGTTCAACTGCCACAAGCGATGTGCGTCCAAAGTGCCAAGAGACTGTCTTGGAGAAGTAGTCTTCAATGGGGGTGAGTTTGTCAGAACGGCACTTTGTTTTCGTTGTTCACTTAATCATTACGTTGTGACGTTGTAAATCTGCCTCCGTCTCACTGTTTTATCCCTCTCCATCTTCTTCTTTCTTTTCTTTCTTTCTTTCTTTCTTTCTTTCTTTCTTTCTTTCTTTCTTTCTGTCCCCCCCCCCTCCCCCCCTCTCTTTTCCTTCCCACTCCCAGAGCCTGCCAGCCCTGGGCCTGACTCTGAGGTCACTATGGAGGTGGACAACAGTGACGTGAACAGCGAGGGCAGCCGAGGCATGGACGACGCCGAAGAGGTGTCCACACCAGAGGACAAGATCTTCTTCATGGACTCTCCCTTCATGGATGCAGACAAGGACGATGGGGAGACAATCAAGACCATAAGGTAGTAGAAATAATAATAATATTAAGTTACATTTATATAGCGCCTTTCTCAAACTCAATGTTGCTATTTTTACCTATTTATTATACATTTTGAATATGTTGTAGACTCATGTTACTGTCATGTTGTAATTATTGTCTAATTTTAGAATCAGTCAATCAGAATCTTTGGTGTTACATTAGATCCCATGTAAGCTATAAAGACAATTATCTTGACATATTTTCCATTTATTGTCAAATATGTGCATATAACATGGCTTGGTGTCTCTGCTGTGCAGTCCATCCACGAGCACCAATATCCCGCTCATGCGCGTGGTCCAGTCCATCAAGCACACCAAACGGCGTAGCTCCACTGTGGTGCGGGAGGGCTGGATGGTGCACTACACCAGCAGAGACAACCTGGTAGGATCACACACCAACCGTTTGAACGCTTCTGAAGTCAATGTCATTTGTATGGCATGTTTTTTTTTTCAGTAAGCCTTCTGGGCAACTACATGCAGCCTCAAATGCAGGCCATTATAAAAGAGGAAGTTTCTAAAATCTCCATCAGACCTTAGAAAAGGTTTAACTCATGTGGTAGGATCACAGGAGCATATTCAAATAGATTCAGTACTGGGAAGATCAAAGATCGCCTTCAGAAGACCTTTTCAACTTGTTGAATCTATTCAAAGTTATGTTAAGGGATAACTGCTACAATAATTCTACTGATGCTCCAATATAATGTTGATTCCAAGATGTTCTTTTACTTTGAAAGAAACCGCAAGGTTGATAAATAATAAGCATAATATCAGCACTATGTAAAAACAATTGTGAGCTCATATAATAATAACAGGCCTATCTGATAGAATTCAACATGTTTAATGGTAACCTGTTTTCAACGAATGGAAAGGCTGGGAGTACTGACAGCCCTAATTTCTTGATGATTTGTGGAACTGTATGACTTTATAAAAACATTGTTGTACGGTGTGTCATGTCACTTTTCACTCCTTTATTTCGTTCCTTCAGAGGAAGAGACATTACTGGAGACTGGACAGCAAGTGTCTCACCCTCTTCCAGAATGACGGCGGAGCCAAGTATTACAAGGTACCTCGTTATTCAGCCTTATCACGCTCAATTGAAACTGACGGTACAATGTTGGTAATGGAAACCGTGGGTGAAATGATATGCTGGTATTACAGTGACCGAAGGGAAAGTATGCATTATTCATTTTGTGTTGTGGAACTTTTTAGGTCATATTATACATTGACAGGTGTCCGCCATGCAGGCATCCGTATCGTTTTTAAAACACATTGTAGATTTAGGGTTCCATTTTTGGAGACTTGGTGAAAAAGGAGCAGGAGCGGTTAGTTTTGTGAAATGATATGTTACGCCCAAGCCAAACATTGATTTAGTGTTCTGTATTTCAGTTAAAAATAGGTGTTCGAGGTGTTTTCAATGAGATGAGATTAGACTATGGGCTGTGAGGATTTATTTTGTGTCTGCCACCTACAGACAGGCAGGGCAACGGGCGGATGATTGGCTGGTTGGCTGGCTTCCCTGTGTCTGTCTGTCTGTCTGTCTCCTTCTATCCTTCCCTCTCTATTACTCTCTCCTTTCTGTCTCTTCCTCCCTGTCTGTGTTCTGTCTCTCATATATTCTCTCCATGTTATTCCATCCTTCATCTCTTCCTTCATGTCTTTGACCTGGCAGGCTCCTCTGAACTTGAACCCTTCTTTGAAGTACCTAGAGAAAGAGAAACAAAGACACTAGATGGGGGGGTTAAGGGGGCAAGGAAGGGGGGAAGGGGGGAAGGGGGGACTGTTGGCTGATTGAAGGTGTGCTGGGGGTGGGGTATTGGAGGAGGGCTTCCCTCCGGTGCCCTTGGCCCACTTCCAGCCCCTGGCCCAGGGCCAGCGTGGCTCGTGCCCAGATCACAGAGGCACGTCCTGCCTTCTAATCAGGCCAGAGCCGGCGTTTTGATGTGGTGCGCTCGGTCTCGGCCCAGCGAAACCACAGGCAGCCCGTCTGGGCCTGGGCCCAGGCCTGGAGCAGGAGGAGGAGGAGGAGGAGGAGGTGGAGGAGGAGGTTCCTTCTGGAAGGGTCCGTGTAGCAGCGGCTGCTGCTGGTGCTGATTCACCACCTCCAGACCGCGATTGGCTGGCTGGCCGGCCGGGCCAGTGTGCCTGCCCTTCTGGGATGGGTCGGTCTTCTCCGTGTCTCACTTTCTGTCTGCCCTCCCCTCCCTCTCCTCTTTTCTCTCCTGCTTTTTCCTTTCTTTTCTCCCCCCCCCCTTTCCTTCCCCTCCCTCTCATGGGACTCTTTAAAAGAAAGAGGAGGTGGAATCTGTGAAGGCACTCAGTCCAGCTCTGAGAAGCAGTTGTGTGAGGAACTCCAGTAAGAGCTCGAGCTTAGCGGCGCGCTAGTGGTGTGAAGTACGACCGCTTTTCAAACCATGTTTACAAGTTTAACTAACCAAAAAGGATCCTGAGGATGTACTAGGGCCAATGTAGAACAGGATACTTCAACAGGTCAACAGGATATTAGAGATTGGGAATCAACGACACAAACCCAAACTCAGCCATCTGTCTGTCGGTCTCTGCACCTGACGTCCTCCTCCGCAGGAAATCCCGCTGTCGGAGATCCTACAGGTGGAAACGGCCCATGACTTCCGGAACCTCGCGCAGGGAGGCAACTCGCACTGCTTCGAGATCATCACCGACACCATGGTGTACTACGTGGGGGAGAACACGGGCGGACACTTCCACAACCCGGCGCTGGCGGCCTCGGGCGTGGGCCTGGAGGTGGCCCAGGGCTGGGAGAAGGCCATCCGCCAGGCCCTGATGCCCGTCACGCCCCAGCCCAGCGTCTGCACTGGCCCCGGCCAGGGCAAGGACCACAGTGAGTACAATACTCCGGCTAGCAGGCTTGTGTGCGTGTGCGCACCCGCTTAAAAAGAATATTGGTGTCATCTTCAAATTAATCTCAATATGCCACAGGTAGGAGGGATACTGTGGCCTTCCATCAGTAATTAGATTTCATTTGTTGTTTTTGGTTGGATTATTGGATTTTTAAGAAATCGGGGTTATTCTGGGTCATATCCGTTCACCAGATGTGTTGCGTGAAAGGGCCCTTTTGAAAGCTTGACTGCAGATATCTTGTCACTCTGACACAGCAGATTGAGAGTGAAGAGAGAGAAGAGTTACTGTATAGCCTTGATTTAAATCAACTTTCTTTAGGCAAGTACCTCTGTCTGTGATCCTTCAAAACATCAGTGAAAACATACTAAACATACTGTACAAGTCTAATTTTCTAATATAATAATAGTCCTATAGTTGTGCATGCTGTTTTGTCCTCTTCTGTAATTCGGTTAGCCATGCGTATAAGACTGCTCTAAGCAAGAGAGGTGAGCGCATCCTGTCAGGTTAGCTGAGGTGGTGTCACCTTCAGAAGTGTACCCTGTAATCTGAGTGCTTCTTCTCCTCCACACCCACAGTCTCATGCATTTAAACCACTGGAGGTGGCTGTATTTTTGTCGCTGCCTCGATAGACGAAGACACTGCCTATTTGTTGAAAGAGCTTGTTATTTGCAGATGCCCAATCTCCTGAATGCCCATGGTCCACTCTTTGAGCATTAGTGTAGCAACATGTGCTCGTACCAGTATGGTGGAAAGATTGACTGAGATGGCGAGTCGCATTGGAAAAAGGAAAACATTCACAAACCACCGAGCCTGAGGTTTTTAGCAGATAAATGAACCATTCTCTGAAGGGTTCTTTTCATGTTGTCTCACTCCATCTGCAAACATGTCCATTTATCCATCAACAGTTATATAATTAATGCAATTTTGTGCTGAAATGTAAAATGGCACAGAGTGTATTTTTCCCAAGGAGTCAGATTGTGATCATAGCTATGAAAATATGGCAAAAGAAATATCAAATGTTTTGCCTTGAGATGTGAAATGCAGCAGTGCCAGTCCTTTAAGAGGAAGTGACGTAACAGCCTTAACTCAGACTAGACCAGATTTGGCCCTCTGAAGGGCTGTCCAAGCTGTGGGCTTGACAATTTTGGTTGCAGATCGATGGTCAGTGTTATGGAAAAGAGTTCTGCCTGAGATGACCTGCATGTTGTGACCCATTTTAGGGACCAGCCCGCTGTGGTCCGACCTTCACCTTTTTGCCGGCTGCTCGAAATCAATTGTTCCCACAGTGCTCTTTACAGCCAGTGAACTGGAATGCTGGCTTCGCATGGTCTGCTGTAGAACGATATCTGATTAAGGGTGATAAGGTTGTATTGTATTCCATACTAAATATGGCTGGGCGGAATCCCATAAAATGCACAGCCTTTATGATGCCTGTGCAGTCTGAGCCCATTATGAGCGGTTATCCAGTTGAATGTGCTAAAACATCTACAACTCCGATTGTATATGTGCAGACAGTTTTGTAAGAACTGGGCATGTTGCCATTGATCGTAAATGGCAGCGAAGCATTTAGCTGAACAATTGGTCTACAGACCATTTGAAGTTGATGCATTGCTACATATGGTTAGTTTTAAAGCTGTACTAACACAAATGTGTCTGTCACATATAAACTCAGAACCCTTTTGTTGTTTTGATTGCCTCTACAGATGAGCTCTGTGTCAGTATATCAGTGTCAAACTCCCAGATCCAGGAGAATGTGGTAAGAGACAAAAACACATTTAATGCATTTCATCATTCAGTTGACTTCTTTTCACAGAATGACTGGAATGTTTACAGTGACACATTACATCGGCTTAATGATAAAAATCATCATGAAATAGTGCTTAATTGTCCACAGTGTTTTACTTAATTAACTTGTTTGAAGTGGGGTCTCATTTGGCTTTGTCAGTGTATTCACTTTAACCTCATCATCATCATCAGATGTGGTCTCGTGCTAAACAGTTCTATTCTGTGGTCTAATTCACATATAAATATTTTCTCATCTGTTTTAGGATATCAGCTCCGTCTACCAGATCTTTGCAGACGAGGTCCTGGGTTCGGGACAGTTTGGGATTGTCTATGGTGGTAAGAAGAAAGCCTGCTCCTCCATGTCATAGCCTGTGCCCACAGTTTTCTTTCTTTATAGTGGCTTTCGAGTGTCGAGGGAGACTGCTTGTTTTTCTTCTTTTGCTTTGCAAATAAACTTTTATTAGTCCGATAGAATTCCTTTTGTCAGTCTAGGCTTATGGTATTCCGCGGCGGCTCCTTCCAATGAACCAATGAAAGGTCGCTCTCTGTCTAGCCTCAGACACACACACACACACACACACACACTGCCTGTGGTCTTGGTCAATTGAAACAACACACACTGTCTAGGCGCTGCTCATCTCATACTGGACTTTTGTTTCAAACTCTTACAGGCAAGCACAGGAAGACCGGAAAAGACGTTGCCATTAAGATTATCGACAAGATGAGATTCCCCACCAAGCAGGAGAGCCAGCTGAGAAACGAGGTGGCCATTCTGCAGGTACGACGACGGCAGTTGAAAGAATGGCATTCGTTTCAAGCGTGCATTAGCCCTTTTGAAGACGGGGATGAAAGGAGTTTAGATTGGAGTGTGGTTAGAATGTCATGTAAAGCAGAGCCTGTTGAAGAATCATTTGAATTAACCCTTTGATGAGCTCTGTTGTTGGAAAACAGCAGGAGGCATCTGTTAGCCAGCTGTGTGGTGCCGTGCAGTGACCTTACTTTGTAGTCTCAGGAGGTTTTTTATTTTTTATATTCATTCTCTCTCTCTCGTGGCGGTAATTCTCCTCAGAGCCTGCACCATCCCGGCATTGTCAACCTGGCGTGCATGTTCGAGACTCCGGAGCGGGTCTTTGTGGTCATGGAGAAGCTCCACGGCGACATGCTTGAGATGATCTTATCCAGCGAGAAGAGTCGCCTTCCCGAGCGCCTCACCAAGTTCCTCGTCACCCAGGTCAGAGTGGGCTCTTTTGAAGAGTGCTAATTCAGGGAAACATTCAAAATAGTGCCAGAGATTTCCACTAGTTTGGAACAATGTCTGCTTCCTGAACATTTAGGCTGAAGTCCCTAACATTAAGGGGAATTCCCAGTCGAGGCAGTTCAACCATCAGTCCTGGGTTCTGAAACTCAAATGTAAACCATTTAAGCCACCTCTTTACTATAAATCATGAATTAATAGCACTTTGGCGCAACATCACTTGTTTAAAATTAGCTATATAAAATGAATGACCTTAATAAACGTGTGAAGAATTGACCCACTTGTTTTCTGCTGTCCTGGCATGGAGATAGGCATGTGAAAAGCCTTCATCTAGATCTTCAATCTAGATCTTTGTCATGCAGTGTCATAATCTCAGTACCGACCCCTTGATTCTTTTCTTGCAGATTCTGGTGGCTCTGAGACACCTCCATTTCAAAAACATTGTCCATTGTGACCTGAAACCGGAGAACGTGCTGTTAGCATCTGCAGAGCCCTTCCCACAGGTGGGTGACCGTAGCCTCCAGCATGACAAGAAAGGATAGTGGACGTGGGCTGGACATAAGGCTTCAAATAAATGTGTTCTAGTGGAGCAGGAATAGACATGTCGTGTGAGATGGATTTAGTTTAATCTTGGATTTAATATCTGTGGAGAACAGCAACAGCATGATATACTTTATGATATACTTTTAGTTAAGCAAATAGAACAGAGTTTTACCTAAGTGAACAAACAGCACAATGTAGACATGTAGTGTATGTGTACTGTTTCCTGAGACCCAGGACTCCCTGTGATCTAGGATGCCCTTCAAGCATAGCACTGAAAAGCACTCCCATTTACTTTGGAAATGTAGGTGAAGCTGTGTGACTTTGGCTTTGCCCGCATCATTGGGGAGAAGTCTTTCCGCCGCTCTGTGGTGGGCACCCCTGCCTACCTGGCCCCCGAGGTCCTCCGCAGCAAAGGCTACAACCGCTCCCTGGACATGTGGTCGGTGGGGGTCATCGTCTACGTCAGCCTGAGTGGAACGTTCCCCTTCAACGAGGACGAGGACATCAACGACCAGATCCAGAACGCTGCCTTCATGTACCCGCCCAACCCCTGGAAGGAGATCTCTGGGGAAGGTGAGGGGGAGCTGCAGGGTGCTGATGGTTGTCGGGGAGACGGAGATGCCAACACAGGAATAGGCACGCTCAAATCCAAAAATAAATCCCTCTTTGGGTGCGAGTTGGAAGACTCTAAAAGGCTATTAAAATAAAGTTGAAAACCACACTCACAAGCGTTTACTCTTGATCTTAGTCTTTATTGGACCATGTCTTCAACAAACGTACGCGTTTCGGCCTTAGACCGGGTACATCTACGTGCTGATGATGCCCTAGGGCCGAAATATGTACGTTTGTTGAAGACATGGTCCAATAAAGACTTATTAAGAGTAATCGCTTGTGAGTGTGGTTTTCAACTTTAACTTTTTTAGAGACAGATGTTACCACAAGATATAGATACACTATATACAGCTTGGCCTTGAGTCTGAAAACATCCTAAACAGAGCTTTTACATTTGTATACTTATTTGTTGATTTGATTACTCTTTGTTTACTCTCATAGCAATCGACTTGATAAACAACCTACTTCAAGTGAAGATGAGGAAGCGTTACAGTGTGGATAAATCTCTTAGCCACCCATGGCTGCAGGTAAGAGTCTCTTAAGCAAAGATTCTAGAACAGAGCTCCGCTCTAGAATCTTTGCTCTTAAGTGTAATCGTTAGTCTTTTCGAAATGAGTGCATCTACTAACTCATTTCCTCATCTTGAGTGATGTTGGAGTTGATTGTGATGTTATACTCTTGGTTTTGAAAAGTTTCAATTCACATTTTGTTATCTCTGACCACTATGTTTTCTGTTGTCTTAAATCAGGATTACCAGACCTGGTTGGACCTTCGGGAGTTTGAGACGCGCCGTGGAGAGCGATACATCACCCATGAGAGCGACGACGCTCGCTGGGAAGAGTACGCAGACGAGAGGAGCCTGCCGTACCCCAAGCACTTCATCATGGCTCCAAACCTGGACGACATGGTGGAGGACCCCTAGCTGCTGGGAGGATGAACTACAACTTCTCCAAAAGTGGTTGGAGGAGGATAGTTGATTTTCCTCAGACTCTAGGCAGCGCAGGCCCTGTGGTCATATGGAACCATCTGCCTTTAGAAACGGTTTCGCAAGAAACTTCGGGGGAAAGAGACATGGGGTCTTGTCCTGCACCCGTGTCCATGCCCTGTCGCACGAAAAGTGAGTTCTGTGTATGGCTTTGGTGCCTATTGTGGTGCATGCAACAGTGCCCTACCACTGTTGACACACACAATCAGGGCATGGTGGGAATTTTTTTTTTTTCAGGTTTCTTTTTTTTTTCCTTAAAGAACATTCCAGAGATTGGATGGGGCTCTCTCTCTCTCTTTCAGTCTCTAGTCTCTGCTGCCTTTTTCAGCTAGCCATAACACGAGTCTCTTGAGCCTGAAAGATAAACTTTGAGTGTTTGGGAACCCTTCTATTAGAGTTAGTTAATAAACATTTGCACTGCCATTCAAAACCAGCGAAGGGCTCATGGTCTGGACCAAATCCAAGAGAGATGGATGCTTGAGATTTTTAACTTCTACCCAGCGTATTTTTCTAAACTCCTTGCCTTGTGTTTTTAAGATGTTCCCCAAAACTACAAGTGATTTGAGCTTGCTTGAGAGTATTTTGGAAAGAAACATGTATATGCAATGGTTTTATGTGAGGCTTTTAAACTGGAACACACAAGAAATATATTGCAAAGATATTTTACATCCTTCTTCTTCGCTGAAGCATAGTGGTCCTAAAATCTTTGTGTTGTAAATGAACATGTTTGCCCCAGTTGCCTTTGAAATGAAATCTGTTTTTCAGAGTCTTCTGGGTAAATTACTGTCACTGTCACTTGTGTTTTGCTTTCTGAAGTTGAGAGTGTTTAGCATTTCATATTAATGACCATCTTTAACGTGTTCATGCTGCTGGTAGCGCCTGTTGTAAGCAGCCCCTCAAGCCTTTGATGGATGAAGGAACGTGAAGGTAGCTGTTCAGCTCACCCAGGCAAACCTAGATGAAGAAGTTGTTTGAATAATTATAAACACACACACACACACACACACACACACACAGGCACGTACACACACACACACACACACAGTATGCTCTGTCCAAGTGTGAAACATCAGCACAAGAGCTGTTTTTTGAGTCCCGTCTCTGTTTCGTTATATCTATGACTACCAGCAAAATCCTGAGAAAAGACACAGTTGGGAACAGTCGGCGCTGTAAAATGGACAATCAGCCAGCTTCCTCCCGCTGGGCCGCCAAAGTCAAAGCACACGAAACAGAGCTAGAACAGAGGAATGCCTGTTCCCTATAGTCCTGAGAATTGAAGATGAACTTAAGCATTTCACAATGTGTATTGTGTAACACTGCTGAGGGGTTAAAAAGCACATGAAGATGGCTGAAGAGTTGTTGGTACAGGTCAAATATTTCAGGTCCAGATGCCTTTAGTGCATGTTCATGGCTATTCATCATGGCGTTGGAGTTTTAAAATGTTTTTTTTGTTTGTTTTTTTCTTAACATGCAGAAGGCTTAAGTCACTCAGTGGAAGTTTGAATGAATGCATTCTCTCACTATAGGTCTACATCTACAAAAGGTTTTGAATTCAAATATATTTTTTCTACCATTTATGACCAAATGTTGTGTTTTTAATTCTTGGTAATGTGACCAGTTTAAATGTTTCTGTGGATACGTTATGAGTGTTGTCATTGGTCTTATGTAATGTCCTGGTTACACACATTGTGAGGTGACCAGGTCTGATTTGAAGGACACAGTGCTTTTGTATGAACCTACAAAGAGACTCCTAAGGCTTCATATTGCTGTGTGTTCACTATAGGCTTTCACTCAGGCTTAGACAGTGGACATGAATGAACCATTAATGCCGAGATGCTACCGCCAATATGTGTACTTTGCCTCGTTACTATGCTGGTTGTGTTATGAAGACCACAGTGCGTCTTCATTAGTTCCGTACTCAATATGTATGTTTTGTTTTAGTTTCCTGTAGTGTGCAATCACTTCTAAGAAAAACTCACTCTGGCTTGTGTTGGTTGATTGGTAATACGCTGGTTGCATGTGTGCAGGAACTCGGTATGCCTTAAGTAGCGCGTTTGTGTTGGTGTGTAAATGCACACAGATTCAGGTCGATTTTGAGTTGGTATGAAGCATTTTCTCCCCAAAGTGCTTGTGTTCACTATTATTTTTGTAGTATTCTTTAATCGTGTAGCATCTATGTGAAGATCCTTTCGTAAGTCTATTTCTGTATTTTTCTGTATTTTGTGTGTATGTATGTGTATATATGTGTGTGTGTGTGTGTGTGTGTGTGTGTGTGTGTGTGTGTTTGGCCTACCTTCACTGATGCATTTGGAACAGATCCATCTGCTCTGGCTTGTCCAGATTTGACATTTGATCCCTCAATAAGCGGCCAAATTGAACGGAAACATTACAGTAAGGCTGTACATCTGCTGAAAGGGAGGCTGTGGGCATCATACCGCTAGTGATGTTATGTCTTAACTTTTACAAGCCCCCACTCCATTTAGTCACAGCAGAGCCACAATTAAACATCCTCTTTGTCAGGAGAGATCAGCAATAAATGTGGTGGAAATTTGATTCTTTGACAATTTTGAGACCGTGTTTACCAGTGAAAGACCCTAAAATGACTTTTTCCTGTGAAATGCAGACCGTTTGAATTTGGGAGCGGGGAGGTTTATTGGATTACTTTGGGATTGTGAGGGCCGCCCGTCTGGAGTCATTCCTTTTTAACTTGAACTGTGATTATAATAAGTTGGGTGGATTCTGTCAATGCGACCAACCACCACTACCCTGTGAAGGATGCCATATTTATATGTCTAAAGCACACATCTATGGGTGATAAACTTTCTGAGAATCATATGAAGCTCATGCTGCCACTGGATTGGCAGATGTCGGTGTTTTGTATGTTTTACTACTCACATATCTTAATAAAAACAGCCTCTAACATCTGATTCTAGCCTCGGTATTCTTTCTATTGTTGGATTTAATCAGAGGGGTACAACACATACACTGTGAATTCTACTGTACCCCAATATATCATTACACAGAAGCACACGTTTAGCCATATATGATATGGAGGGAGACTGCTAGCAGAGAACCTCAGAGAATAATGAATGAATCATTAGAGTTGATCCGTACCGGTCATTTAACCTTTTCTCGGTTAGATTTGGGGGAGGAGTGGAGCTGTATTAAAGCTTGTCAGGGTTGCCTTGGGCCTCATGTTAAATGAACAGCACAGGTTTGTGGGGGAGAGGAGTGGATAGTCAGGGCTGCCTTGGGCCTCATGTTAAATGAACAGCACAGGTTTGTGGGGGAGAGGAGTGGATAGTCAGGGCTGCCTTGGGCCTCATGTTAAATGAACAGCACTGGTTTGTGGGGGAGAGGAGTGGATAGCAAAGATTCTAGAATCTTTGGTGGATAGTGAGCTTAATGGGCTACATGTGGAGCCGGAAGCTCCAGCTGCTGCATGGCACACTCGCTGAACCCCGTTTGAAAAGCCCAGAGGACACATCTCGGCAGCGCTGCCTGCGCCTCCTCCAGCTCCTCTCGCTGCTCCAGATCAGGGGAGAGCAACGCCAGGGTCTCGGGCGCATCATCAGGAGAGTTCACTGAATAAAATGACTCCAGATAACTCACATGTAAATACAAGGCATTGTCCATAGAACTCGCTCACATGTACGGTAAATGCAAGGCATTGTCCAGAGTTGACATGATCAGCCGTTCTCTTGAGCATATACAGTATATATATATAAAAAAATAATTCTGAATGACAGTTACTGTAGCCTTAAATGTTTTACAACTGTATTTCAAGAACACAAAGGTCAGACAAAATATTTATGTTTCAGAAATCTTTGCTTTGGTTTATTGTCTGGATGGGTGCTGGTGGGGGGTTACCAACACAACCAGTCAAACAGCACACCTGCAGAGTCGTCCTGTGGCCCCAAAATCAGAACCCTCGGCCGTCCACTCCGGCTGATTACCTTGGCGATCGGTATCGGCCGGCAGTAATCATATCTTTTAATTGCTACTGGAGCAGTAGGGAAAGCGCCTACTTCCCGTGTAAGAAAACATCAGTGAGTACAGTAAGTGGTCTGCTGCCCTGCTCGCACAAAATCACTTCCAGATGTGGAGACACCACGTGGCATATTAATGGTTTCTGCCGCTTGTAGAAAGGGGGAGGGGGGGTGAAAGAGAGAGCAACAGAGAGGGAAAGAAAGACACTGTTGTGTCCTGAGGTGACAAATGACTATGTCACTCCACAGACCTCCCTTCCTTCATCAGTTCGTAGTCTCACTTTGTGCTGTACTGTTCCCATGGCTGTTGCCCTGCCAAAGGCATGTTTCTGCCATTAAAGCTCGACACTGACTGGACATTTCGTACCTGATGCAACAGTTCTGAATATGAATGGTTTAAGGTTTTTGTATCCCTAGAAGCAATAATATTTTTCAAGATTTCTGATTACCTTTTTGGTGACTCTGGCAACCCCGTCTATACACGTGTTTAAGGTGTCTGTGGAAATCGTCGAAAAGTAATGGTGACCAAAATCCATTGGATTTCCTTAATAAGCACTTCAATGTAGCATGTGCTACTTCAATATGCACTGTCCACAAAGGTAAGCCATTGCAGGGAAGTCCTTAATGTCCTCTTTTCTCTTCACTTGAGGCCGAGCTCGCTGAAGCCGGCCACGGGTAAAGGCGCCATGCCTCTCCTCTTCTTCATCCCCTCTCCCACCTCGGGGGTGACCAGACGTCTGTGGTTCAGCAGAGCAAAGAACTGGAACCTCTCCCCCATCTTTTGGGGATTCATCAGCATGTCGTACCCCTGGATGAGCTGGGCCCGGGTGGACTGGTCCGCACAGCTCCTCAGCAGAACCTAGAGAGAACCAAAGCATTCAGGTCCAGCAGCACCTCTAATGTTTAATAATTACCGGTAACATGAATGCATTAAACAGGAGAGGAGATGAAGATTTATTGAGGTACTGAAAGGCACAATCTTCCCTTAGTTCTCTTAACTGAAGAGGCTAAATACCTGTGGCTACTTTTTTTTGTCACTGCTGGCACTTTGAGAGTTTGCAAAACAAGTACCAATTGGAACTACAATTGTTTATTTCACCTGTGGGTGTCATCCCAAATCAGAGAGCCAACCTGAGGAAGCCAATGGTGAAACGCGTAGTTTGCTCTTGATAAACAATTCCTAATATTAGACCAGTGTGCGGTGATGGTCTGTATTTTTTAAAGTACCAATTGGCTAGTACGACCCTGCTTCATATACAAAGTGTAAAAAGAGGTGGTCCCTCTTCTCATCCCTTTGGTACCTGGGTGATCTGTATATATATAGAAGTATATATACTCTTTTGATTCCGTGAGGGAAATTTGGTCTCTGCATTTATCCCACTCCGTGAATTAGTGAAACACACTCAGTACACAGTGAACACACAGTGAGGTGAAGCACACACTAATCCCGGTGCAGTGAGCTGCCAGCAACAACAGCGGCGCTCGGGGAGCAGTGAGGGGCTAGGTGACTTGCTCAAGGGCACTCTCCGAACCGGCAACCCTCCGGTTACAAGTCCGAAGTGCTAACCAGTAGGCCACGGCTGCCCAGTAGGCCTGCAGGTGTGACCAGTCACAGTATTTCAGGTACAACTGCAGGATGTATACACATGAGAATCTGTCTCACCTGCAGGCGTGTGTCGATGCCCATGTTCTTCAGGAAGACTCTTTGAGACACTGGCCCCATGCAGGTCACGAGGTCTCCTGCCATCCGTCTCAAGTAGCTGAAGTCCACGTCCGCCGTGAGGTCAGCTGCACCAGGGTCAGCTAGGACATCATGAAGCTTGTGCCCTCGAAACCCCTTTATATGACAAACAATCACATTTCACATACAAGAAATGATAGATCATGATAATGACCAGCAATGTATCTCAATGCAGTTTGTTAATTTGAGGATGTAGATTCAGCCTGTACAAATGGCTATAAACTGCAGAGAGCATGTAGTGTGTATTGCGGTGGAGCCCATCTTGGCTGTTATTTGACTTTAGAAGACTTTAGAGTAGAAGTTCTAGAGATTAATATAGAACAGCTAATATTGTATTGAGACTTGTTTGCTTGGCCATCAGTAATGTGTAAGAACCAAATAGACTTAATGACTGATAGTTATGTCTGACAAACAATCCCATTAATAAAATATTAATATCAGAAGAAACTTGTTTACATTTGACTTCCACAAGATACCATTATCTGCAAAATGTGCCCTGCTAACAAAGCTAAACATTGGCAGCTCTTACTCTAAACGTGTCTGTCTTTGTTCCATCATGGCCATAGTCAGCGATCAATGCTGCGCCTCCTCGCTCCACAATCCGATTGGCCAACTGCTGGACCATAATCCCTCCTTCAGGACAGACCTCAACATGCTGCCTCTTTTCATCAACCTACGGAGGCGGCAGATGAGAGATGGATAGAGGAGATGAACGAGTGCCAACTCAAACTCATCAAGCACAAGAAAGCAACCATCAGACTGTGCCCTCTCCCAATCAAAGGCCATTTCAGTCCTAAAGTAGCTCAGACGACAACAGGGAAAGATCGTTTGGGAGGGAAGGGCTCTCAAAAGGGGATCTGAAAACAAAAACATCACATCCTCAGAGTTCAACGAGGCCTATATTACATCTCTAGCCATCAATCTAACCCCATCTGTTCATCCACCCATCCATGCCTTCATATAAACCATCTCTATCCATTCGCTTTGGAAATCCACATCATTAGACACAATTACACACAACTTCCATTCAAAAAAGACAGAAAAAAAGATCTGGATATGAGTGATGTGGGTAACGTGAGACTCAAGGGTTGGCTCCAGTGCCGTTGGGGGAATAAAAGACCTTAAAAAGTAGGGCCTTCACCCCACTGCACCCCAGTCATGATGTAAGACTTTGGCAGCCTGCTCAAAGTGCCCTGGCTTCTCTGGCGAGGCCAGATAAAACAGGTTTGTAATGTATATGTCGTATAAACACGGCTAATAAAAGCCAGCTGTGGCAAGGAGTCTGATTGAGAGGGGAAGGCGCTCTGAAGAGGCCTCGGGTTGTAAACGCTTCTGAGTGCAGCTGTGCGCCCCTGGACGACGGAGGGATCACAGCACATCGGCTCGTGTGCCAAGTTCTGTGGAAGTACCTCTTTGGTAATGACGTAAAATGCCCGCGAGATGATGAAACTGTAAACTAAAGTGGTCACATTGATGGGACGTGTGAATACTTCCCCTTTTGATTAGTGGCATAGAATAGATGAAAGTGATCCACACTCTTTTGACAGACATCTACAATAAACTATTGACTTGAGAGCAATAAACAGTCTCCCTTGATTCCATAACTTTAGAAAATATACTGAAAATCTTTCTTCTCCATATCTATTCCACTGTATTTATTTTTGTACCTTAATTAACAGCGCACTTTGTCTTGACGTTCTTCCCAAACACAGCTTCGTTCAGAGCTATTTACCTGCGTGAGGGCAGCAGAGGCCAGAGACGGGGAGGGCAGCAGGACGAAGCGTAACTTGTCTACGCCATCCGGGGCAGCTGGGTCAATGTCCACCATCACCTCCCTCCAGCCCTTCTCTGTTTTCTGTTGGTCATTACACAGTGTATGTCTAAAACGCAATATTAGTCGTCATAATATTGCACTGGTGTGTACAGGCAACAGAGAGCACAAATGGGCATGTGCACAGCAGCTCTGGGCAAGATCTACATCATCGTGCCTTGCGGCCCGGAGCTTACCTGGAATTTATGAACAGGCAGGGCATCAAAAAACTCATGAGCAAGGAATATGCTGAAACCTGGTTAAAAGATAGAACAGCACTAATTCAGAAACTCAACACTCATCGGCAGCTCATTACTGAGAAATTACTGACAAACTGATTCTATTTAGATCTGTCTTCCATTCCATACAGATCCCTCCTACTTATAAACGATAAAAGACAAATGGAGTTGGGTCAATCAGTCAGTGTCCACTACCTTTACATTTTACATGTATTCATTTGCCAGAAGCGACTTTTGTTAATTATATTACAAGGGCCATTGCCACTGGAGCAACTCAGGGTTAAGTACCTTGCTCAAGGGCACAGTGGTGGAAGCCAGGTATTGAACCTACGACTTTTCAGGCTACTATATGCTAGCCCAGCTCCTTAGCCACTAGGCTACCACCGCCCGTGGTACTACCTTACCTTTAGGGACATCGTCGACCCTGCGGTACCAGGAGATTGGCAGGCCAGTGCTGGTGGTGCCTGTGCGGTATGCTGGCTCGTTCTCACTGGCGGACACCTGGCTCTGGTCACCTGTCAGGCACTGGGCCTGCACCTGGCTCAGTTTAGGGCTGACCTCCACCAGGTGGACAGATATTGCCGCCCCACTCAACACTGTTTTCAACTGACTGAACACCTTAAGGACACAGATGTTCATGAGGATATCAGTGTGGGCTTTTCTTTTCCAATTTTGCTACACACAGCCTTATAGGACATCGCCTTTGAATTCAAACGATAACAAGTGAAACAGTGACATCCTCTGGACATATAATAAATTGCAAGTAATACATTGATAATAAACACTATTGCTATTCATGACACTTTATCCACATTAGGATAGGATGAATGAAGTACTACCAAATTGGTATTATGAAACTCTGCGTTAGTGTGAACTTGAATACTGTTATTGATTTTTGTAACTCGAATACTGTTATTGTTTATTTTCTTTGTAGTTTTTAGGGCTGTTTTGTTTTCTACAGTTGTTGCTTCAACTATTGCATCAATGTGAACAGAAAGAAACAACATGAGGGTACCAACTAGTGAATATGCTTTATGAAATTATTAGGAAAAGTCATTTAGTCATTAAGTGTGAAAGGTTGTGTTCCACTGAGCACAGCAACAATTCGATCTCCGTGTATAGAACCATTCAACCTCACAGTGGGCATGAGCTTTCATTGGATACACCACTGACAGGGTTTAAAAAGTCAACATTTTATGATATTCACATAAAATGAGTCCTAACCTCAGTCTTACGTGCCCAAAGAAAATCACAACTGATGCTTCACACAGAAAAACTCACTCTGAGAATGTCACTAGCCAAGGAGCCTCTACCGGGTCCAAACTCCACCAGCTGGAGGTCTTTAGGTTTCCCAGCTGCCATCCACTCACTGATACACCAAATACCAAACAGCTGAGGAAGACAGACACTTACATGAGCTGATGAACCACAGTAACATTAGTTGTAGTTTGAATGAAGTTCATTTTTAAGGAAGGCTCTACCTCTCCAAAGATCTGACTGATTTCAGGAGAGGTGATGAAGTCTCCATCGGCACCCAACATGTCATTCTTCACGTAATACCCCTAGAAGAAAATGTATAAAGTGAGTAGACTAGTAGGTTTGCCCCAGATCCAGTTAACTGTGGATCTACAGCAGGTATACACAGCAGGAAAAAAAAAAACAAGCTCTACCGTAACGGGGTTGGTTAGAACTTCTCTCATGTATTCTGCAACTGAAATGGGTCCAGTAGCCTTGATTTTGGATGTGAGGTGCCGTAGCATGGAATGCCTGGGTGCCTGTTCCTGTGACGTTGAATAGGAACAAATCCTGTGCAGCTGAGAGATCCATCGACCTACGAAAACAGTGGTTTCAATACATGTTAATGTATCTTCATATCTGAAAAAGCAGAGTCATATTTATATCTAATATTGTAACTTCTGAATTCTTCTTACCACACAATCTCGGTGCAACTGAGGGCGACAACAAAATCCTAACGCTATGTAAACCACATACTCTTCTGCATACCCTCATGATTTCGTTCGCCCTAGACTCAACAGCTGATTATACAAAAAATAAATTTGACAACACAGTTGTTGCATATATCTGAATGCATTAATTATTGATTTTGTAAATGAAAAAAGACCTCCATCCGCCAAGATCTAAACCTTCTACAACACTTGCACATGTCAACATCGCCCTTGACAGAAATGAAGTAATTCTGATCTCTGATTGGACTAAACTTCTTGGGCTTCCTGTAAAGTCGCTGTAGGATTGGACCATAGGATTGGACGTGGATACCATTGCGAACCTTGACCCTTCCTTTTCGGACCAATCATAGATAGGCCGTTCCTGTTCGATGTAAAACAATAAAATTAGAGAATATTGAAATATATTACTCTTAGTTCATCTGAAAAAGATAGAATATGGTCAAATATACTAAATACTAAAAACAACAAATTAGATTTAACAATCCTATAATGTCTTGTTGAGACAAATTATTTTTTTACACAAAACAATCGCCTGTTTATCTTCAAGGACCGTGAATGATTACTCCTGCTGGTAGCAAGCAGTAGAAAATCGCATGCTGTTTCCAGCATGGCTCCCAAAGGCAAGAGTCGGAAACTTAAAACAGTTAAATTTGTAGAGAAAGGGGAATGTGAAGATGACAACAATGGAGTTGAGGAACAAGCCGATAAGGATGTTGAAAAAGATGAGGAGGAGTTCACCTTGGATGAAGTTTTACGCTTGGGGGGCACTAAAGTAAGAAAACGTGTTATCCCTTAGCTAGATATGCTAGCTAATTGTGTCGATACAGTATGAATATGTTTCGTTTAGATCAAGATATGTTAATAGTGTTATGTGTGCAATACCAGCTGACCTCGAGTAATACTGTCACAGGAAAAAAAATACTGAATAGCCGACTGGGCGAACGTCAATATTAAATGCTAACCTAGTTAGCATTCTACGTCACGTTTAGGCTGAATTATCAAGTTATTAAACATAAACAGGTAAACCCTTGATAAATGTGCTTTTTTTTTTTACCAGGCGGACTTCATCATGCTCTCTGGCATCGATGACTCGAAAGAGTTAGTAGGCGGTGGCAAGAAAGGTGCAATTGATGATCTGGAAGAAGGAGAGCTGGAAAAATTAATCAACAAGCTTGGCTTACAAAAATATGCAGATCTACAAATCATACCGGATGAGCTTGTACCAAACGAGGATGAAACATCAGAGGCTGGTGACAAAGAAAAGAAGAGTGATGCCAAGACAGAAGCCAAAGATGCAAAGGCAGGAGCTAAAAAGCCAGATGAAAACAAGAAACAGACAAACAAATTCAAGGATGGCCCTAGCACCAGTGGGTCTAGCAAGAAGGTTAAACAGAATGTTAATGTATTTGAATTTACCCCCAGGACTCTGTTACTTGTCAAACCAGGTGGGAAGTGGTATGACCAGGAGTACACATCGGAGACCGAAACTGTGCCACAGGATGACTCACTGGTTGCCCAGTACAAAGCCCTGGCTATGAATCTGTATGAGGGTGAAGTTGGGGTCTACAAGACCAAAAAGAGCATGCAGAAGGGGGCCAACTCTGCCTGGATGAAAGCGGTGGTCTCCACGGGAACACTCGTCGACAGGATGGCGGCCATGACTGTTCTCATCCAGGACACTCCTGTTCACAGCCTTGAGCATATAGAGAGCTTGGTCTCGTTCGTGAAGAAGAAGGGCAGTCGCCGGCAGGGCCTGATGGCTCTGGACACGCTACGGGAGCTCCTGATCTCAGACCTACTCCCGGAGAACCGCAAGCTCCGGTCATTCTCTCAGCGTCCCTTCGACCAGCTGGAGGAGAGGGCTAGTGGCAACAGGGACGTCCGCGACCGCCGACTCCTCCTCTGGTACTTCGAGCATCAGCTGAAGAACATGGTGGCTGAGTTTGTGGTGGCCCTGGATGGCGTGGCCCACGACACTGTGCTGGCCACCAAGACCCGCGCGCTGACCACGGCCCACGAGCTCCTGTGCAACCGGCCGGAACAGGAGCGGGCCCTGCTCATCCAGGTGGTCAACAAGCTGGGAGACCCCGAGTTCAAAGTGGCCTCCAAGGCATCGTACCTGCTGGAGACCCTGCTCCACAAGCATCCCAACATGAAGGGGATCGTGTGCCTGGAGGTGGAGCGACTCATGTTCCGGCCCAACATCAACCCCAAGGCCCAGTACTACAGCGCATGCTTCCTCAACCAGGTCATCCTCAGCCACGACGAGAGCGAGCTGGCCAGCAAGCTCATCAGCATCTACTTCTCCTTCTTCCGCGCCTGCATCAGAAAAAAGGACGTGGAGTCCAAAATGCTCAGTGCCCTGCTGACCGGGGTGAACAGGGCCTACCCCTACGCCAAGGCCGGAGACGAGAAGATCAAGGAACAGTTAGACACGCTCTTCAAGGTGGTGCACCTGGTGAAGTTCAACACGGCTGTCCAGGCCCTCATGCTGCTCTTCCAGGTCATGGACTCGCAGCAGGCTGTCTCTGACCGGTACTTTGTAGCGTTGTACAGGTATGAACCTCGTCATCTGCCAGGGATTTTTAAAAAATCTTACTCTCAGGTTAGCAGAAGCAAATACCTGAGGAAAAACAATCACAGTCTGTAAAATTATTTTGCTACTTTGCGCAGAGGATTTTGATCTGACATGCACTGGATAATCTGTGTATGTCATGGGTACAATGCTGGCTGAGGTATTTAATGTGTACCTTTTTTAATATATAATTTGTATCTTTATTTTCATTTTGCCATGTGACCTCATGTAGAAATTAAGACTATTCTTGGACAGCTTCGGAACGCTAACCTGTATATATTTGTTTTTACTCAGGAAACTGCTGGACCCAGATTTGTCCAAAAGCTCTAGGCAGAGCATGTTTCTTAACCTTCTCTACAAATCCCTGAAGGCTGACATCGTCCTGCGTCGGGTGAAGGCCTTTGTGAAGCGTCTGCTGCAGGTCAGCTGTAACCAGAACCCCACATTTGCATGTGGTGCCCTCTACCTGGTGTCAGAGGTCATGAAAGCCAAACCTGGCCTCAAATTACTCCTGCAAGAAGGGGTGAGTCCTTTTTCTGTTTGTTTGTGTGTAAGAGTGTTGGCAATGTGGCTTTTGATATTGTGTGTTAATCAGTATTAAATGAACAATGGACATGAACAGAAATTGCAAAACTATGTGTAATACTTTTCAATACCGGTTTGATAATCCTTCAACTTGTGTTTTTGGACAGGATGATGAGGAGGAGAGGTTTGAGGACCTGGTGGAAGATGATGATGATGAAGAGGAAAAGTTTGTTGATGCTGATAAGGTGGATGCTGTCGAGAAGGATGGCGATAAGGAGGAAGAGGTGATTGCACCTGTGCCAGAAAAGCCAACTGCATCATGGGTACACCATAAGAACTTGGAAGGTGAGTTTTTTTTTTTTTTTTTTTTTAATTATTTGTTCTATGCTGAATAGTAATTTATTTTGTTGTAAAAAATGAATTAACTGTCTGAAGATGGAAAGTAACTTACATCTGTGAATGTTTATTACTGTTCAGGTGGAAAGAACAGGGAAATGTATGACCCCATGCACAGAAACCCGCTTTACTGTGGTGCTGACCGAACAACACTGTGGGAGCTTCAAAAGGTGAAGAAATGTGCTAATATCTGAATGCTTAATGGTCCAAACTACTGTTGATTAAATTATCTTTTGGTCTAAATAAGTTCATGCCACGGTTAATTTAAATTGAAATTAAAGTGTGTGATTGAGCTAGTATTAAGTGATTTAGTTAGTACTTGAGTATTTAAGAGTAGATGTTTACACTTTTTACACATTTATTTGTAGCTGGTTAGGCCCTTGGTGAGCTCAGTCAGAGGGAAATCTTCCTGAAGAACATTGATGGCTTTATATTAAATGTGATAATCGACATGCCTTTTGTTGTAGCGTTCTGTTTCTTCATTGCTCGTTTTTTTGTTCTCAGCTGTCTTTGCACTACCACCCCTCAGTGGCCCTGTTTGCCAAAACCATTCTGCAGGTAAATAACTGTTCTATTCTACAGCTGGAATCTTAAGGTACAACCAACATGTGAGGAAAAAAATATCAAGCCCTGCTGGAGCATCTGTTTGATATAGAGATTGATATATTTACCCATACTGGGGGAAACATATTACCGATATATAGCACAATTTAAAAATGAGCTGTAGGTTCTAAAGAGGGTCCCAGACCCCTGTGAAATTTACTGGGCTGTATTTAAGCTTTTGCTCTTGATTGTTTTTCCAGGGGCAGTTCATTCAGTATACAGGTGATCCACTACAGGACTTCACCCTCATGCGGTTTTTGGATCGCTTTGTGTTCAGGAACCCCAAGCAGCTCAAGGGCAAGCGTAAGTGTTGAGTTGTGTCCACCTCCATTACTTGAGCTGTGTCCACCTCCATTACTTGATCTGTGTCCACCTCTATTACTGGTCCATAGGTGTTGAGCTGTGTACACCTCTATTACTGGTCCATAGGTGTTGAGCTGTGTCCACCTCTATTACTTGAGCTCATAGACTGTTCTATATATACAGTCTATGCTTGAGCTGTATCCACCTCTATTACTGGTCCATAAGTGTTGAGCTGTGTCCATCATTATTACTGGTCCATAAGTGTTGAGCTGTGTCCACCTCTATTACTGGTCCATAAGTGTCAGCATCATTTGGTTCTGCGCTAGACTCAGATCTTTCATAGCACAGATTGGAACTCCAGGTTTTAACATTTAAGTTTAAAGGTTAAGTTAAGTTTAATGGTATTGACAGATGTAGTAGTATTTCCTAGCTATAAGGTCTCTGCACTGTAGCTTGAATGCTATTCTCTTGCTGTAAGTCGCTTTGGATAAAACTGTCTGCCAAGTGAATAAATGTAACATGAATGAATAAATGTTAAGTACACATTCATGCTTAACTGCAAAAATTGGCTCTGAAAATGGCTTGCATCAACCTGTCTCCCAATGTTCAACAGAAAACACAGATGCCGTAGTGATGAAGCCTAAGCACAGGCAATCCATGAACAATGTCCGCTCTCTCCCAGGTGAGTTCTCCCATGTTAGGGGTTGGCATGCCAGTACTGCTGTCACGTCACCAGCTTGTGGGTTCAGAGCTAACCATTCTCTTTTTGTGATCTTCAGTGAATGGTGAGGAGTTCCTTGCCAAAGATGAGACTCAAATTCCTGTGGATGAGATATTCTTTCATCGGTAAGGACTGCATTAGCGTAATCCTTTAAAAAAAAAAACATTATTTGCGGAAATTCTATGTGGAATTTGGCATAACTGCTTGAAAAAACAGTCTGAAGGGCTGCTCTTGAACAGCCGTGCATGGGAAATTATGACGGCATGACATTTGTCATGTATATTCATCGTTGACCTCTTCATCCATGCCCAGACTATATTGTAGGTTGACTGAGTATTGTCTTGAGGTTATTGTGAAGTTGAATGTCCGCCTGTCTGTTCATCTCATTCCAGATTCTTCAAGAAGCGTGAACAGGAGAAACAGCTGAAGAGGCCGCGGGTCATCGGAGACAATGACAGTGTGGAGGATGTGGACGACGATGAGTTTGAGAGGGCACTTGGTAAGCACCGGGTTTTATTTTTTATTTTATTTTATTTTTTTAACGGTCTGACAGAAAATTATGAATACTCAAGATGTTCCGATGGGCTGACTTTATCATTCTCCTTTTTAGATGCGTATGAAGGGGACAGTTTCTTTGCAGATTTTAAGGACGATGACCTTGACTTTGCTGGGTAGGTTAATTTCTAGTTTCTTCGAGTTTAGTTAGTTTGAGTTTAGCAGATTTGTTCAATGTGACTCGTGTTACACACATGTATCTGTGATTACGAGACCAGTTAAGGAATAAATGTTCAACATTACATCTACTGACATTTTTGCAGGAACGTAAAGAAGAAGTCCAAGAAGAAGAAGGGTGAGGAGGAATCGGACATAGACTCAGATGATGAGGATGAACTGGACGATGAGGAGGTGTCTCTGGGTAGCATGGATGAGGAAGACTTTGGTGAAGAATTAGAAGAAGAAGGAGGAGCATTCATGGATGTAGAAGGAGAGGATGATGACGGAGAAGGTAGATAGTGCTGCTCCTCACTACCTTACATAGCTTTATATAGTGACTGAATAGATATACAGTGGGGGTTTTTTTCATAGCTTATTTGAAAGATCATTGTTATTACGCAAAATGAGACGAGCAACAATCATTAGAGGATTAATTTGTGTAATAATGGAACTTTTCTTTTTCAGTGCCAGAACTGGAGGAGGGTGACTTTGATGACTTCGAGGGTAGGTTGTTATTGTTTGAGTTCAACTGATCTGTACCTGGTTGATCTGTATCTGCTGTAGTTCTATAGGGGCTATCACATTGCACGCGGCATGTGCTGCGCTTGCCGCTAGGTTGCTCTTGGTTGAGGTAATGTCCCAAAGATTTTTGTTGTGCTTGCTGCCGGGCTCGGCGCAAAAGACCTATGATTTACAGCGCACCGCGGTCAAAGTTAAACATGATTGAACTTGGACTTGACCGCGGCAAAATGTCGCTTGCACTGCACTTTGCTCAGCACAGCGGCATGCCAGTTCTTGAACGCGCAAGCCATTGAAAATAATGTGTTTCATAGCGCAGCGCTGACATTTGCGCATGCAATGTGAACACCGCTTAATGCTCAATGAGGCGAACATATCTTTTTTTGCCCCAAAACCTAGATGACGATGAGGAGGACGAACCTCTAGAGGTCACCAAACCAACCAAGAAAGGCAAGAGGAAATCCTCAGAGGACTTGGATTTCTCTGAGACTTTGGGTAGGTCTTTGTATTGTATTGGTCTTTGTATTTGTTGAATGTCAGAACCACTGCATTGTCTTACTGAGGGGATTCATTCAGCAGTTCTGCTTATGAAAAGAAAGGTCCAGATATCTCTTAATGGTAAATACATCAGGTACACTGTAAATAAACCTACTAAAAGATTTTGTACTTATGAAACTATGGGGAGGGTCTCGTGCAAAATCTTTGCAGCTACATATGTTCAAATGTATGTATTCTCTGTATTGATCATGTGCTTCTTGTACCAATTCATTGCTTCAGGTTCCAAACCAGGGAAAAAGAAGAAGGGCAAGAAGGACTCTGTGGCATTTGCCACTGCTGAAGAGGTAAGTAGAAATGTGCTGAACATCTCTCAACCAGGTAACAGTATTTATGATGAGTGTTTTGACTTTTAGTACGCTCTGTTGTTCAACTCTTTCAAATTTTTTTTTTTCAGTTTGGGGATCTTCTGGATGAAAATGTGGACTCTGGATTTGATACTACTGGCATTAATGCCATGGCCAATAAGGACAAAGCAAGTAAGTAACTGATAACTGTCTGTCATACACAGAGTGCACACGGAGTGGCAATCGGGACGATGGGGAGTTTTCCCGGTGGGCCGGCTGAGGAATGTGCGCGGTGTGGGCTGGCCCATACAGTCTCGGTCGCGGCCGTGAGGCGTACGCGGCCATCGAAATTATAAATTGATCGTGAATATTCCGGGGAAATCTCCGTGATCTACGTTTTGGAGTTTTTGGAAGTCTAACCGGGGTGGAGGGGGGGGGGCTAGGGCTGGGCCGGGCCGCTGCAGTCAGAATTACCCGGTAGATTTTAGTGCCCCACTTATTCAGCCTCTTATTCATCCACTGACTTGGCTCCCACACATCCTAGAAAACTGGGAATTTTAGAGACTGATCTTTTCAGCCATGGAGAATCTATGGTTGGATCAAATACCCTGGAAGTAATTTATATTGTCCTGGGAATATGTAATTGCATTTTAGGTCCCTCATTCACATTGCCTACTATGTCCTTGAATTTGATCATTAACAGGAGAAAGATTCATTCAACACTTAACCCTTCCTACAAGGGACACCAGCTGCCCTCCAGTTCTCTTTTGTCTAGTCCTTGAATTTGATGTTGAAAAAAATTAGTGGAAACCCTACACTGACTTAAGTGTATTCATGAGTCCTGAAAAACATACACAAGCACAAATCAGAGATGAGTGAATTCATTTATTAACCGGGCTAGATTCTAGCCACACGTATCTGCCATGGTCCATAGCAGTTTGTTCATCCCTCTCCAAATCTCACTGTATGTTGGTACTTTTCCCTGAAGCAAATCAAGAGGGTTGTTTCATGGTACTTCAGTGGTGCCTCTTAAGAGTTGTTGGTATAGCTCGTTAGAACTGCACTTCATCATGTTCTCCATTATGTGTCCACTAGGTGTCAAACAGATCAAATGGGAGGCAAAACGAGACGACTGGCTTCACGACCGAGACACGAAAACTCTTCGCAAAAAGAACGCCATGTTCAAGAAGAGGAAAGCATTCAGCAAACCCTGGATGGGCAAGAAGATGGGTGGAAAAAAGAAGATGGGTGGGAAGAAGTGAGGATCACATCATGTCCATCTAAAACATTGTAAACTCCAGAGGACGTTTCTTGCTCTACAGCCAACCATGTGTTGTGTCTATTCCTTCTTGGCGGACCAGGCCTCTTGATCAGTTTCCCGAAGGCCATAGATTCCTGCCCACTCGTTGGACTTGTAATATACTGGATAAGGAAGGAGTGCAAGACAGAGAAAATCATGTTCAATACAGCCTGTATTTAACAAACGTGTTAATGTTAGTGTTCCCTCCCCTTTTACAGAAAAAAATAAAGACTGTTTTTGATGTTTTCTATGATTGTAAAAATAAACTTTTAATATTTCTATTTAGAGATTTAGTGTGCTGGGCTTTGCTTATTTATGAAGAGGTTTGTGGAATTATTTATACATTCTTGAACTATTAAGAAGGAATTGTTACAAATGTGTTATTATAAAAGGAAGAATATATTATAAAAAGTGAGAAGTTACTTACAGTCCAAAACGGATGGCAATCTTCTGTTCATTGTACCCCTGAAATCTGTAAAAGGAATTCACAATTGTAGTGTTATCATGCATGCAAATATTCACAAAACTTGTCGGGAAGTGGCATTCTCCAGTCTTTTACATTAGCGACTATGTTTCAGACATCTGAGCTATTGCATGTGATTTTACTGATTCGTGAGTCCGTGATCTTGTTAAAGACCATTTCAAATGAGATACTTACCTCGACTTGAGTTCATTGCATGAAATAAACCATACACCCCAAATACAGCAGCAAGTTCAAGGAATAGAACTCCCTTGAAGATTTTCCTAGCAAATGGTTCTCTTGTTTTGGGTGCCATCTGTAAGAACATTTAAATGATTTTTATCAACTCTGATTTTTAAATGATGACCTGCATGAACACGTTTGCGGGTCACCTGCAGCAGTTCACTTCACGTACGCGAAGTATCCACTGAGCTGCTGCTAACTAAGCTAACGAGGCGAGCCAGATTCATTATCATTATTTATCATTAGCACCCGCAGCTCTGATCACCTAACCTACTGCTACAAACATCTGACCTGACACGTTCAGGTTTTTCATGTCAATCCATCCACACGATCATTATTCAAAACTAATAACTGGCATGCATACCTTCTTGTCCTTGTGTTGAAAATCTTTCTTCTGCAGGTCATACCAGTACATCTGTAGTAGGTCACGCTGGTGACTAGTACAACAGTGCCACCCTGTGGGAAGGAGTTTTCAGACAAAATGCGCTGTAAAATCATTGACTAACAACTCTTAACATCTGTTCTCAGCCCCAGTACTAATTCTCCCAGCAGAGCAATCTGGAAATGTACAAAGTACGGGAGTCAAGTAAGCAATTGCATGTATTTACATACTTGCTGATAGCTAATAACTATGCTAATAGTGTTTTCTGACATTCATGTTGAATTGTATTTGCCAAATCAATGAAAATGCTCTTTTGGATAGGCTGAGCAGATGTGGGCATGTTCCACGTTCCATGTTCAGTTTTGATCATGCGGACATGATGCTAAATGGCCTGATGAACAGCATCAGGCCATAGCCTATCTGGACTGCTATGAAACTGCGAACATCTTGAGAGGGTTTCTTGTAGGCAGGCCATCTTCATTTCCCTCAGGTTGGTTAAACTTTTCTCCCAAATTCTCCCAAGCCTGGGGAGTGGATGATTTCATCCGCTGCTAGTATGGGGCCGATTATGTATTAGGCTGGCCCCTCTGCATCAGACATGGCCAGCAAAACATGACTGGCATAATGATAAAGTGCTTCTGAGGTATACAGTTAGGCTGATAAGTTTTTGAACCCATGCTAAAGTTTACTAAAAAGAGGAATATAAAATCATCTTTTGGAAATTGATCTTAAGTAAAAAAAATTAGGAAATATCCAACCTTTAAGGACACCAATTTTCTTTGTGAATGAATAATGTATCAGGCAGGCAGATTTTTATTTTTTAAAGGCCAGTTATTTCATGGATCCAGGATACTATGCACCCAGATTAAGTTCCCTTGGCCATTGGAATTAAAATAGCCCCACATCATCACATACCTTTCACCATGGCCCAAAGTCTTTCCCAGAGAAGAGCACCTGAGGTGGGACACATATCTCTTCTCCATAAAGAGAAGATAGAATGATAGAATAAGGGGGAGAAGATAGAATGCGTTTCTGACTGAGGAATTAATTAAGCATATCCAAGCATTATCTAACAATTATCTAAGCAGAGTATTCCTGTCCTGCTAAAATCCTTGTTCTGCAGGTCAAACATCTGGTGTAGGTGAAGTTGGTCTCTGGAAAAATGGTGCCACCTTATGGAATGGAGTTTGACAGTAAGCTTAAACCAGAATACTACTTGGCTGACTCACTGCAAATTCACTTGCAATGACTTAATAAAAAAGGTTTTATATAGAGCTCACAAATTTCTTCATGTGTGAAATTAGCATTTTTAAGCTGTCTAGTTGCTTGTGCTGTTAACTGCCTGGCAGGTCATAAGAAAATCACCTGTTTTGCCAAGGCTTAGTGTTCCTGATTATTATTTTCATCAATATGCCAAACGTGTCATTTAGTCAGTAGAGGAATTGAACGCATTAAGGAAATATCTTTTATTTGTTTTGTTTTTTACATGTTATTTTGACTGCTCTGCAACCCAGTCAAATAATGTGAGACCACACTGTAGGCTACTCACCACAAGGTGTCACTATTTAAAAGAAAGTTTCCCTTCACTTTCTGAAAGCATGTAGGTTTGAGGTGAACTTCTATAATCTCACCACACCCAAAACACCTTCACATGCTGCCAAGTTTGCCTTCACTTTATCTCCCTTTATCCTTGGAAAAACACAGGAGCCGGACAGGCAAACGGGGTATATCACAGATTCCTAAAAGTACACTCAGCGGTGATGTTGTAAGGCAGTAAGTTAGAGGAAAGCTCTCACGTGAAACGCTGATGTTTGTCTGTTTTGTCTCTCTAAGTTCATCATAAGGGAGGCCTACAAGTGGTGGAGGGCCACCCAGGGATTTCAAGAGGCATGACTAATACTAAGGAACAGTAATAGGGATTTCCCATGACATGCCTGTCTGCCTGTATCAGCAGCTCTCTGTATTAACTGGGAATATGCCGACACAACCGTGCAGCTGTCATACAGCATTTCTGAACGAATCCTTGTTTCATAGAATTTCCAGAAGTTCAGTGTTGTATAAAGTACTAGAAAGCAATACTTGAGTAAAAGTACAAGTATCGTACTAGAAAAAGACGAAAGTTACCTTTTAGAATATTACTTAAGTAAAAGTCTTAAAGTATCTGATATATACTGTACTTAAGTATCAAAAGTAATTTTCTGATATTTAATGTACCTAAGTATTTGAAGTAAAAGTAAAAAGTAAAAAGCAAGCGGTTTTATTTTGAACTTTTATTGTGAACTTTATTTTGGCTTTCTTATAGTAAAGCATAAAGCATCAGGGTTCCCATATCTTCTTAATCTCACTCAATCAAAATCACATTCTTTTCTAGGACTTTTCAGGCACAATTCTCTTAAGTTCAAAGAACAAACAGCATATTTTTAGAGCTGACATCAAAGAAAAAAACAGAAACAGAAATGTCTGTAAAAATGAAAAATAAATAACTTATTTCTTTAAAAAAAAATGACCTGCTGGTAGGGAGAACATTTTGGTCATGTGGTATGAGCATTTCTAGGGCTTACTCCCCAGGTCACCATCTCACTCTTACACACACGCATATGCCACCTATGTCCAGCAGCTACTAATATGCCAGTCATTAGTTGAAACTGAAAAGGTGTCTGTTCATCTTCAAAAGAAGCTGGTTTTCAAAGTTGCCAGAATGCCCACGTTTTCCATAGTGGTGGAAATTGGATAAATGAAGCAACATTTCAGCTCTTACTATCCTGTAGTTTTTATTAGTACCATGGTTCAACAAATGTGTAAAGGTTATAGCCTATAATAATTTACTTCAACTGAGAAGTTAACAAAAAATATTTCACTATTCCACAAGTTAACAAAAACAGAAAGAAAGAAAGAAAGCCTTTGAAATGTAGCCTATCCCACACTTCCACTAAGAGGCATATTGAACTAATGTTTAGGCTACATGTTTTTTTGCATGGGTAGGCTATATTGTTGTTTGGTGATTTAGCCTACTCCTTTACTACACCCTCTTCCGAGCAAACAAGGCATATATGTTTAACCTATCATGTAGGGTAATTGATCTTTCTTACATTAAATAAGTTTAATGTATCCTCTCTACTTGTCCCTGTAGTCATGGCCTCCTCATCACTAATTTCGGGCTCATCATTTTCAGTGGTCGACTGGTTGATCTGCTGCTCAGTCTCTGTTGGCCTCTTTCTACCATCCATCCTTCCAGACGCTTGTGTCTACTGTAGGGCCGGCTCGGCTATCCGTATCTGAAAACTTTTGGAAAAGACGGGCTATATGGACACTACCAACTCTTTTTGGGAGGGGAGAACTCCCTCACGTAGGCTACAATTCATGCAGAAGCATTGCATTGGTGTCATGCACACAGGGACGGATTAAACAAATATGGGCCCCTGTGCACAATATCAAAAAAGCCCCCCCCCCCCCCCCCCCCCCCCTCCCCTTGACCGCGACGCGCGCGGGCGTGTTTGCGCATGCGCGTGCAGCCAGCGCTTCTCTCTTTGCTGTCGCTGTGCAGGCTGGTGCACAATTGCACACAATGAAAATGTAGTACATTATGTCATATATTATAACTCAGGCCCACACAGAAATGAATTCCAGCAGCTGTTTTTATTATTAGGCTGTAATCTCCCTTTGCTGTCCAAACAGTCTACAGCAACATTTTTCACTAAACGGACCGGACACAGTTGTCATATCTGACGGACCGGTAGCAGGGACGTTGATAGTATTTTGTGAGAGGTGGTGCTGATCATATTACGGGGGGTTCGGGGTGTCTCCCCTGGACATTTTCTAAATTCTGGCTGTTAAATATACCCTTTTAACGCAGTTTGGAAGGGGCATACAAACTTTAACAGAGCAAGCAGGGCCCGTTTTCTGTCTGACTCAGGTGACTTGAACATTGGCTACCTGCATGATAAGGTTTTCACTTCACTGCTGCTTGACACTACCTTGCATGGAGACATATTTCACGTTAACAGTGGAGATGTTAGCAAAACTATAGCTTTTGGTAAATGGAGATGCAGATCATCTCCCTAATTAATTTCTTTGCGCAACAGCCCACATTATGCGCTCACTCCAGTGAGACGAGTGAAATAAGTGTAGGCCTATCTGTCATCGGTATCGCCATAGGCTATTTGCTACGATATAAGCTACTGTTAGGCCTACAACAAGTCGCGATTTATTAGGCTATCCAATCGCTATGCTGTTTTCATGAACATTGCAGGAATCCACTTCATTCACCTTCCCACGAGTGAGTCAGTTTCACTTTCGCAAACACGCATACACATTGAATGAGCACTCATAGCCTACCACTTCCACCTAATGTTATGCCTCTATATTTTATGAATTAAGAAGTATTTATTGATCAGGAAAACATTTAGTTTATTTTTCATTCGGTCCGCGGTTCCATAACACCATTCAAATTAACAGACAGAAGCACCGGGCATAATCTAGCCTAAATTCATGGCATTTTTAAATCCGAGGGCCCCCATTGGCTGAGGGCCCCTGTGCAAGTGCACACTTGGCACAAGCCATGATCCGTTAGTGGTGTGCGATACTGTAAAATCTGGTTTCGATCCGATACCAATTAAATATAGGGCCAGTATTGCCGATACCGATACCAATACTGATATTTGTGACTAAAAGCAGTTTATATACTTTTATATAGGGGAGAACAGTGTGTCATGATTTATGACATGAATAAAACATCAATATACTAAATTTGAATAAATTTCTATGACTAATGATTTTATGATTTCCACTGTTAATAGTTTACAAACATTTCAGCAACATAACATTGCAAAGCGGGCATGCAAAATGTGAAAGGAATGGTGTTTGCATGACTGTAGGCTAGCCCTTGGTGAAACAGGAACATTTTGAACAAATTAAGAGATATTGAAAGTGAACTAAAATTAAAGTATCGATCCCATCACGCTGGTATCGATCCGATCCAATACCAATGTTGGTATCGATACTATCGATATTTGGATCGATATGCCCACCCCTATGATCCGTCCCTGCATGCACAGAATGCTGAACGTGTCCTAATTTAAGAAAAGATAAGACTAACGATAGACTAACGTGACAAATGTCAATATTTTTTTTCTCGACCGGCCCAAAAATGAAGCGGCCCACCGGGAATTGTCCCGATTACCCACCCCGGGCCTGATTCAATCTTACTCCTGCCATGCTAAATAGCTTTTCATAGGCCGGCGCTGAGGCAGGTAGCGGAGTGTTCAGCTTCACAGAAAGCTGCCAATGTACAGAAACATTTCTTGCAAATACGGCCACGGGTGTATGACGTTATTTTCACCACTACCCTGTTCACCGAGTTCACCACTATCGTCGGGGTGGTCGTCTATGATAACGGGAGGTCCTCCAGTAGGTGCTCGTGCAGTGCTTCCATGCCGGTTTCAGTTGTGCGTCCTCCTCCTTTAGCAACAAACAAGCGCTCGCGCAGCGTGCGGAGCGTGCGTAATGCAATCTAGGAGCGGAGATTCGCCAAACCTCCCTTATTGCAGTCGCACACATTTCTTCTAATTTTATGTTTTAGTAACGAGTAACGAAGATGTTTAGTGGAAATATAACGGAGTAAAAGTATACATTTTATCTAGGAAATGTAGTGGAGTAAAAGTGAAAGTTGACATAAATTTAAATAGCAAAGTTCTACTTAAGTACAGTAACGAAGTATTTGTACTCCGTTACATTACAACACTACAGAAGTTGAAATAGATCATCATCACCATCATCATCATCATCCAATAGCAGATGCCTGCATTCATCATTGAGTGAGTGATATGAGTCAAGTACTTACCTCTGCTGGAAGTTATAGGCCTACTGACAATCACAATTTCAGATAGGATCATCTATGGCATGTCAAAAGCAGTGTTGCGGACATTATATTTTTTCAATTGAGTATAGTTTTATTTTGTCCTGCACCTGCCAGAAGGTGGGATGTGCACACTATAACTGTTTGCTGAACATCTTTTGGTCCTACCACTGGCATGCCAAACATAATTGTCAAAGGAGGATAGAGGCCTGCACACTGTTGTAAAAGCTCCCAAGCAACTTTATTTTAGCAACGTTTCGACACGTTAGGGTCTTCTTCAGACTGCAGGCCTCTATCCTCCTTTGCTGACACTTCAGACCTGGCACCTGGTATAATCTTTTTTGGATGTGCGTACCCTTCCCTTTGGAACTGCCAAACATAATTATGCCAAACATAATTTACATATCCATAAGTGGTGTAGTCTAGTTAGCTGTAGTGGTACTGTGATGTAGTCTAGTTAGCTGTATTGAGTATACTGTGATCAACCCCAAATGTTAATACGTACCCTTGCCTATTTTAAGTGGGTATACTGTGTAGTCCTATGTATCACGTACACTACACCACTGGTCCATAATACACAAACCTAAGACAAACTTTGATTGCAACTTCAGTGCAGCAGAGTGATGCGGATCTTGAGCCTCATTTGTAAAACACAAAACTCTTTATAAATTGAGTGATTTAGAAAACACCTATTTGGGGACATAACCGATGCGGTCAGACTTGTTAAGAATTGAAAAGACATTGCATGAGAGCGAGGCCAGTCCACATGTGTAATTGCCCCAGCTGTGTGTGTGTGTGTGTGTGTGTGGGGGGGGGCATGTCATTCACAGGCTCCCTGGAATTTCACAGTGCTGGAGCACTCTCACTTCCTCCTGGCTTGCCCCAATACACATACACCCTGAAGGGAGGCGAGGGCCGCGGAACTCTTAACTAAGTGACAATATTTGCTCACCTGAAATACACACAAACATCTGGCCCTGAAGGGGGTCGTCGGGGGGAAAAGCCCAGGAAGTTTTGCTCCGTCCCCAGACCGCTGTTTCCCGGCCAGGGGCTCTATTGTGGCCTGTGAGGGAGCGGCTAGTGTTTGCCTGTAGCGGCAGGAGGCTGATGAGGTGCTAATCGGAAGGGGTTGTCCATGCCGACGCTGCCCACAGCATGTTAGCCTGTTCGCTGTCAGGGCCTGTAAAAGGAAGGATTTATAAGGGGCCCTCGGTCAGGGGGACTCTCAGGCCCGACAAACACAGATTGGACACTTATGCTGTTTGCTGGCAGGGAGCTTTGTTGTAAAGCTGGGAGTGAAATGGAGCACTTGGTGAGGGCTATTGACATGCTTTAGGCCCTGCTGTTTCACAGGGGACACTGAAGAATTGAACAGGGGAGAAAAATGTGGCAGTGCACAATTTAAAATGATTCTCCACATCGCCTCACACATTATTTTACTTTTGACAGTACCGCCGAGCAAGAATCCAGCAGACGCCTAGTTTTAATTGCTATGCTGTTCTGAGTGTTCATGTAATTGGCTGTTGTTTGTTCCGCTGTGCGTTCAATCTGTGTGCTGATTAAAGTCAGAATGCAGATAACATGGCAGATCACCAGCAGCACCACTAAGCAATTAGATATCCCACCTGTCTGAGCTTGACTCGGAAGGATTCAAGAGCAGTTCATTAAAACACTGACGTAGAAACGAAATTGGGTTCAAATTAAAAGGCATATAATGGCCCCTTTCTTAGAAATATGTATAAAAATTATATAATAATATAAAATATATATAATAAAATAGGCTAAACAGTAATTATGTCTGTTTAAATAAAACATTATGATAACTGTGGAAGGTTTCGTTAGAGAATGCCACCAGATTCTTTCCTGAGCATCACAGGAAACAAAGCAAATGTTACATACTGTCAACTGATCATTGATTTGCATTCCGCAGAAAGCTTTTGGAATGTATGGCCACAGCCTATGTTTGTCCAGTTCCTTAACCCTTTCTAGTCTTATATATGGCACGACAATGATACTGGTGGTCCAGAAAGCAGTAACCCGCCCTCCACCCTCTCCAGACCTAAAACACAAGACCCCACAATCCCTTTCACCTATACGGCTTGTGTGCCTTCCCAGTCACGCTGTCTTTCAGATTCATCTCCAGGTAAACACAGTGGGACTGTCCGCAAACCTGAGACCAAACAGGCGTTGTCACAGCTGCGTTGGATGGTGACGGCCGTACCCCAGCCCTGTGCTGGCATGTTTGCTGTCACTATTGGTAGGGGGGAAACAAACAGTTTCACTTCAGTTTCGGACTAGAAAGGCTTGCGATTAATTTTTCCTTTGATGAATTGCAGCTTAACCCTTTGGCCTTTTCTTGCGTTACTATGACAGCCGTGTCCTCTAATTAAAGCTGGTTAGTACCTTTTATTGCTGTAATGGAAAATTTCCCCAGGAAATTTCTCATATGGAGAGGCCGGGAACATTAAACATTACACAAAAAGCACAGTACAACCCGCTTCTATAGGGGGCAATTATATAACATATAACAACTTTGACTATAAGGCTTGCTGTTAAGGTATATATTAGTATCAACTTGGACTATGATGCTTGCTATTAATCTTCAGCAATATTCATCCAAACAAATCAATATCATAATATTAACATTAGACTTAAGATAGTCCAATTGTTTATGATATAAAACACAGAGTGCAGCTGTATAAAGAACATTTGGAAAGGGGGCACAAATATGGGTTCTTTCCTCTACATGTATCTGGTAATCATAACCTGAATGACCATTAACATTCAGTTGGGATTTTCCCAACCATTATAACTAGCTTTGTCCATAATAATGTTAGAATGGCCATGAGAGGAACCTTTAAGATGGTTAGCTCACTGTGAAATTATCGTGATTCACTTATGATAAAATGAGAAGCCTTGAAGCATACCTGATTTTGGGACCGCTGGGTTTAGCAAAACAATTAATTTGAGTTAAACTGCTGTACTTTTAGAATACAAGTCTGTTTACTGTTGCAGGTCATATGGCTCAAAACTTACAACAATAACGAACAATGGTTTGTTATTATTATAGGCCAGCAACTGTTCCAAAAACACACGCACACTGACAATTCGGCTGTAACACACCCATTTAAACATTGTTTGCTCTACATGAGTATGGTGTCTTTGAAGAAAATGCATTGTGCCAATGATGAAAACTGTGTGAAAAGAAAAAGCCTATGAAGAAAAAGAATATAAATATATAAACAGTGTCCTGTAGACTCTGACTAGTGTAACTTCCGGCCTTATTCACTGGCACAAATCGCAAGGCCTAAAGTACCAATATATGATTTAGACAAGAATAAATAAACAAAGGTTAAAGCAAACATTGTTTAAAACATCAACATTGCCAGTTACCTTTCCCTGCTTTATTTGGGATTTGTCTGGAGCCCAACTGTCACATCGCCTACTGTATGTGTTTGCGCACGCGAATGTGTAACGTGCAAATACATTAGCAGTGAAACGGCACCATTATTTTCACCTCAGCAAAATCTGCTTGTTTTTCGAGCCTGTCGTTATCAGCAAGGACCACTGATATCCATGTCATCTTTGGTGATCAAACACATTAGATAAACCTTTGCTCATTTAAAACCAAATATCAAACAAACAGTCAGACAAGTCAATAAAATGGTTTGGTGCGCATGTGTGCAGACATTGCCCTACATTTGCCTTAGGCTCACACGCTCTCTGTTACTCTACAATAATATTTTTGCTTGGGTTTTAAAGCCATCAAGCAGTAGTAGGCACTGCACTTCAAGGACTTTTACAAATACGTTTACCGAATGTTAATGTTATTTCTCGTTCAAATTTAAAAGCAATTCAATTTCTAGGCTATGGGTATGGCATCCATTAATTATAATCATAATAAATGTGCCTTTTGTTAGTTTGTTTGTGTTTCGAAACAGAAGTCAGTGTCCTAAAATGTCTGCTTGTCTGCTCCAACAGCGTTTATTGATCAACATTTAAGCTTATTTCAATGGTGGACTCGTTAGACCAAATGCGTCATGCTAGAAACAGGTCTACCTCGATGAAAATGGAAAAAGAGTTTAGCATCGAAATGTAACATTGGACCCTTAATTTATTTGAATTAGGCCTATTTAATAATTTCCCATTCGTTGCTGCAATGTGATTACATAATTGCGTACACCTAATACACAACGAATGGAAATTATTCTATCATATCGCAAGTGTTAGGCTAGGCCTACAAAAATGTAGGGGTAGCCTACAAACACAACATTCAAGACCACACTGATCGACAAATAAAATCCACATTCTCTCGACTAAAAGAAGCACAATGACTGACAGGCTACATGGTTCAATGCAAAGTCCTTTTAGTCTAAATTCTTTTACACCCTTTGTCTTGAAAGAAAACAATCAGATTTGACCTAATGAATCTTTTCAAAGTGGCTGTTCTTTTTGGCCAGCGCAGGTGCACAATAGGCAGTCTTTGCGAGGGGTCTTGTGCCTAGGTGTGAGGAGATTATTCAAATAGGGCTGAGAAGGAGTGAGGATTGGAGAGCAGCGCACAAGTCCTGTGCCTCACCACAACACGGCTGGGTGCTAACGTCACACTCTCATCCCTGTCACCAGCGGTGTGGTAGCCCACGCAAGGGTCTGTGCGCAAAATACGAACGGATTCCTGCCCTAGAGAGAGCGCAGCAAGGAACAAAGGTTGCCAGCGGTTTTACAAAGTAACTTTCTCTGGAGAGATTGTCGGGGATTTATTTTAGAAACCTGCACAATGCTCGGTGCTGTTAAAATGGAAGGACACGACCATTCAGACTGGAGTACCTACTACGCAGAACCCGAGGTTGGTAGAGTTTATATATATTTCCGTGTCTCTGAAGGCTACACAGTATTAGCCCAGAGATAATATTAACTTTGTGATCAAATATTGACTTGAGAGGCCATCAAAACCTCTCCAAATATTTCGAGAGACTATACTCTGAAATGTTACGCGTGAAGAAAGGCGGATGCCTGACAATTTTCTCAACAAATATTTATTATCTAAAATACCCACAGAATCAATTTCTTATGAGTAAAATTCACAAAGTCCTCAAGTAAGGTATTTACTTAAGAGAATACGAAACAAACCATTCTGATTATTCCATTTTACCATATAGCTTATTTGCCAAACATTTTGAAACTAGGCTACTTTGTGATTGAAATGTGGTCCGAAATGGCGAAGAGTCTCATTATTCATAGCCTAGGTTTAATATACCATTTAAAACTGGTTCCTAAATGTGATCTTGTTCCTTTTCAGTGTTATACATCAGTGGGAAACATGAACAGCGGATTTGGAATGAACTCCATGGGCACCTACATGGGGATGACCGGCATGAGCTCCACCGCTAACATGACAGCCGGGTCAATGAACATGTCTTACGTGAATACGGGCGTGAACCATGGAGTAGCGGGGATGTCACCGGGCGCCGGGGGCATGAACGCCATGGGAACCGGGTTAGCTGGTATGGGTGCGACACTCAACCCCAGTATGAGCCCCATAAACGGACCTCCTCCATCCATGAATGCATTGGCCTCATACTCAAACATGAACGTGATGAGCCCCATGTATGGACAGTCAACCGTGAGATCCAGAGATCCAAAAACATACCGGCGCAGTTATACGCACGCAAAGCCTCCTTACTCTTACATCTCGCTTATAACAATGGCCATACAGCAGTCGACTAGTAAAATGTTAACCCTGAACGAGATTTACCAGTGGATCATGGATCTTTTTCCCTTTTATCGACAAAACCAGCAACGATGGCAAAACTCCATTCGTCACTCATTGTCTTTTAACGACTGTTTTATCAAAGTACCCAGGTCTCCGGATAAGCCGGGGAAGGGTTCTTTTTGGACCCTTCACCCAGACTCGGGAAATATGTTTGAAAACGGTTGTTATTTGAGGAGGCAAAAACGATTCAAATGTGAGAAAAGGGGCAGTGGCAAAGAGTCATCTCGGAAAAGCATGGAGGGTGGATCAAACAGCAGTTCTGAAAGCTGTAACGGTAACGATTCTCCCAGCCCATCGAATAAAGACTTAAAGAGCGCCACGGCTGAGTTGAAATCAAGAGGGCCGGTGAGTCCAGAGCAATCGGCCTCCCCATTACCGCAGACGCACCACCTTCTGTCACAGCATCACTCCGTGCTGGTGGACGAGTCCCACCTGAAGCCGGAACACCACTACTCTTTCAACCACCCCTTTTCCATCAACAACCTAATGTCTTCGGAACAGCAGCACCATAAAATGGACCTCAAGACCTACGAGCAGATGATGCATTACTCCGGTTATGGTTCACCTATGACAGGTGCGCTGTCAATGGGGTCAATGTCAACGAAAGCATGCTTAGAGTCATCAATACCCACGGACACTGCCTACTACCAAGGTGTGTATTCCAGGCCAATAATGAATTCATCTTAAATCGCCTGCCTATGATGAACTGTTTTTAGGCAACAATTTGTATATTTGTAAATTGGTGACATTTCCCTGTGCCAAATGATTTGAAGATGTTCACCCCATGTTTTGTTGACATCATTGTAATTTCGTGTATTACCCTACAATGTGTAGGACTGTTTCTTTTTATATGATCAGTTTTTATAACTCAAGTGGTGTAATGAATTTGGTAACACTGTCATCTTTATGTATTATTTATGACTTGTATGAAAGTAGACTTTATTAAATTAGATCATTCTTGAAGTCGTTATTTGTTGTTTTGCCTACCCATAGATAATTTCAAGGCTGTGACTATGGCATGAGATAAGACCAAACAACACGAAAGCAAAAGCATGACTTCGCAACATGTTCACTTAGGCCAAGTCGCAACAATACACGAAATATATAGGCTAATACAATGTTCACTAGACTTCAGTAGACAGTAATATGCGCATTTATGTTCCTAAACGCAATACTGTATTGCCTATTGTTCATCCTAGCTTCAAATTCCAAAAATCTAATTATGATTAACAAAAACATCAAATAAATGATTTTCTAACAACCCCTCTCTCTCTCCACACACACACACACACACACACACACACACCTGCAAACCAGGTCTGGAGAGCAGGGTGTGTCTGGGTCACGTAAATGAACCAATATCTTTCAAGAATGATCCACAAGTGTGGTGCTTCAACTTGTTAAGTTAGGAATCTCACAGACATTGTCTGGAGGTTAGCTCTAAACCACTTAACGCTTGCCCCAGCTGAGGCGAACAGATAAGATAAGATAAACTCATGCCGCGGCCTTCTTATGGACCAGAATTAAACATCTTTGACCTGTGTCAAAATAGGCTGAGAGGCCCGTTATTGCCTCGGAACATGCCGATGTCAACAGCGGACATACTACTAAATGGTGTAAGCTCATGCGCTCCTGAGGTATTTTAGCGACAATTATGCAATTGCACACCGTAAATGCTTCTAATGAGCTCTGTGAGAAATAAAATAGGCCTTAACAGACACGAAGAAAAGGGAAATGTAGGCTACCCTTAATAATGTTAAACAATCGTAATAGCCTGTTATGTAGTTACATCTCTGGACATCTATTAATATGAATAATATGAATAATAATGGTAACAAATAGGATACTATTGCTACTAATACTACGATTACTACTACTACTAATAGCCTAATAATGATTAATTCTGAATAATTATGATTAAGAATGGGAAATTCGTGTGTGGCCATAAAAGTGGAACTTGCCGTGATGTACAATGGTCCAACAGAGGTAGGCCTACTGATGTTAACTGGAAACAACGTATACGCGTTTCATTTATTTATGCAGTCCGGGGAAGATTATGCAATTTTCAGACCCTCAAAGATCAACTTGAGGTGTTTTCAAGGCTATAAAACCATGTCATTTTAGATACTCCAAAATAGTCTGACATTAGGCTATATGTCACATCAATCCACCTATGCAGTAAATATTCTTATCTATGCATGGGCTAAATGCTGGCGGCCGCACTGTATGAACTTGAAGTTTACCTGTTAGGCTATATGCAATTTTCCTTACGCAAAACATTGCATTTTATCAATTTCCTCACGCAAGCAGCAAATCTTTATAATGGCGTGCACCACTAGTAACACCCCCACCTTCGTTCCGTCAGTGTGTTTATCTTTTTACTTTGCTGACCTCGCTCTCACAACAGTTTCTGCGATCCAAAGTGTTTGCATATTGCCCCATGACCCGTCTCTTGGATCTAGAGGCTGTTCGTTTCCAAAAAGAAGAGCACGGTTCGTGTCGACCTCATGCGCTCACTGAGAATATTATCATACGGTGCATATATTACTATAACATTCGGCTGTTGTTCTTTTAGGAATAACGTGAAGTGTGATAGCCACGCTATAAAGGCTAGGCCTACTTGTCCAGCTACTGAAAAACGAACGAAGATTTTGCCTGGAACACCCAAGTGGAGTGGTCTCCGGGGTGATGGTTGAGTTCCCTTTTCAGATGCCTTCATTTCTTTGCAGGCAGCCTTCAAACATCATCTAATCCTATTATAACCACATATTTGTACGTCAGATGGAGGCATCACAGCAATAACAGTTGTAAGATCCTGAAGGTCATGCTGGATTTAACAAAAATTATAGATGGATTTGATAAAGGAAATGTCCTATTGTCTGACTGACTGCTATGCAGAAACATACAAAATATAGTCTATTCTCAGAAATAGAAATACACATACGATAACAAACATAATAATGTCATAATAACAACAATAATAGCCACCATGCTTTTTTATTTTTTTTACTTTAACAATTAGGAATATTAGACCTGAATGTTGGAGCACAGTATTGACAATACATCCATATTATCACAAACACTTTATATAGGCCAAATAAATGGGTTGTCATCAAAACTATTAACTAAGTCTGTTTGCATATAACTATCTGAGAAAAATAGTGCTGAAAATTATACTCAAAACTGTATACCTTGACCTTGATTGAGATCTACAAGGCTCTATCTATAGAGGATATATCGAGCTTAGATGATTTAGCATTTTCAAAAAAAATCAGCTTTCTCATGTAGGCTACATGGATTCATCATGAAAGTAGGTGGAGCAAAATACACAACATGTCCATCCTTACAGGGACAACAAACGCACCATCTTGAACATCAGCAGCCCTGCAGGAAGCATGACTGCAGTGTTGATTCAGCTCTTACGCACAAGCGCAGTGGCCTCTTCAAGAATCTGAGAGGCCATCAAATATTTTCTTGTCAAAGGGGGGAGTAGAGAAAAAAGAAGGTGCCACGCCATGTGAGGGATGTGTTGGAGCGAGGGAGTGAGTGAGAGACAGTGCGTGTGCGTGTGTGTGTGTGTGTGTGTGTGTGGTGGTGGTGGTGGTGGTGGTGGTGGTGGTGGGGGGGGGGGGTGAGGGCAAGGGGGCTGAGGGGTGAGAGTGCGTCTGGCCAGCCGCTCTGGCAGGTTGGTGTGACATTCCTGCCCCTTGACTGGCCTTTCATAGATGGGCAGTTTGACCATGTTCAAGCCAAGCATGACTGAAGAGGTGCACTCCTCTCTCAATGGGGCCTGTGTCAACAGTGCCCATTGAGTTTCCTGAGAGAGAGAGAGAGAGAGAGAGAGAGAGGGGCGGTTCCTCCTGAACCAGCCCTGACCTGAGAGAGGGCGAGAAGGAGAGACAGCAACGCTCTCCCAAGCTGACACCGACCTGTGCAAAGAGTCAATCAACCTGTCAGTCAATAAATCAATCAATACAGCAATCAAACGGGCTGTGGAGCTTCACACTTTAACCACCAGTAAAGCACGGGCAAAGAATGTGACCTGCAGCAGCACCCATGAGCTCAGTGAATGGACAGAACAGGCTGCAACTGGCATGCAGTCTACCTCAGTGGACAATGGATTGTTGTTAAATGTACACCCTTATTTTGGACCAGTTGCCCTCAAAACTGGTTTACTTATATGAATAAGCTGATGAAATCACATCCCTGTGTGTGATACAACACAACTGTATTAACCCTGATTATGAATGAAAATATACATGGTATGGACTATTTTTTTTTAATTATATTATATTTACAGGGCAATATTTAGAGAACAAAAATGGTAATAAACCTTCCAATCCAGGCCCTAACCGATAGGCTACTCACAATTTATAGACCGTTTAAATCTGTTGCTAGAGGGTTTCCGATTGAAATGTCCAAAATCACTTTGAAATGAAAATTAATCAGTCTTTATGGCTAATGCTCTACAAAATGTCAACTCAACTTTTACATTTTCTTTGTACCCAAGTTACCATTAGCCATTAGCTAAGTGTTGTTTTCTGTGCCACCAGAAATGCCTTAGGAACGCACCTGATTCTTTATGCAGTTGAAATTGTCCATAAAGATGTTAAATGAGTGCTTTTATTTAAGAACTATTTAAATGGATGACATATTATTACTCTGTGTTTTTGTGGAAGGAAAAAATCTATTGAAACGTCCCACTTTGGTGCGAGCTGAGGCTGTGTGTTGGTTGTAGAGGCAGAGTCCCCTGGCGCCCATCACTTAGTCAGGGGTGACAGGGAGCAGGGTGTTGAGTGCTTTGTTATGATCTGCTGTATTAAGCACTGGGGCTCTCTATGCCCTCATCTCATCTGTGGCCTCGCAATCCACATCTACGCCTTTCAGGGACCTCGTTTCTCTATTAGCAACTGAAAGACCCCCAGAGGAGGCCATGACAGAGGAGACTACCTTTTTTAGTGTTAAGGAAGAATGCTGACTATTCCCATATGTGTAGATGGTCTTAAGTATATTATATATTTTCCTTTAAGAATGTCAATCTACATTTCAAATTTAAATGGTAAGGGCATCTATAAAGTCATCCTCTAATAAAAAAAAAAAACATCTATAGTTTGCTCTTTGTGTTCTGTCGAGATAATATACAATTTCAAATAAGGTAACCAGGTGATTTAAAACATTAATATAGTTTCTCATGCCTTTCTATAGATTTGATGTATGAGGCAGACAGCATTCAGTCAATAAACAGCTGATCTGTGCCAAGTCTGACTTTGTGTGGGGGAGATGGAGGGGGGGCTGTGAAACACATTCTTTAATCTC
>NC_055962.1:4911063-4943563 GCF_018492685.1 Alosa sapidissima | reverse complement strand
CTTCACTTTATATATTACACAATAACTCACTCTGATATTGCACAATAACTCACTCTGAACAAATGTACCTGCAAAACTGGTTGCATGAACATGACACAGTACTGATGAAGCTGATGGAAGAGACCTTTGAATACAGAATGGAAGGCCTATCTGTTGGGGGCCACCTAAGACAATGCCCTCACAGAAAGACACGTTTGACCTACTGATGGCTCCACAGAGGTATGTGGCCAATGTTTAACAAGCCATCCATCTCTACCTGTTCTTTACGAACCTTTGATTGAGCCGCATGTTCTATTTCTGAGCATTTGGCACACCTGAGATGTCAGTTTTGATGCCGACTTTGTTGTTTTTAAGATTTAGATTTTGATCTATTAGTTGGGTTTCTTTGCATCTGTCCTTTGGTTGAAATGATGTGACTTTGTCAAATATTGGTTGGGATAACCTGATGCAGGGTCACAAAGGCTCCTATTGTTTGGGGTGAAGGAAATTGCTTTGAGTTATAATCGAAGCTATCAAAGAGTCAGAATTCAAATGCATCAAACATATTATACATTCAATCATTTCTGTCCTCAAGGAGTAAACACTGTAGTCCCAAATACCCCATGGGTGTAAACTAACATTTCAAAAAACAATTTGGTTCTTCATAGGGCTCATATCAAGTCTTCCAAAACATGTAGTAAAATCAGTGGAGCAATACCACAGCTGCAGTGTAGGCCACCACTGTTACCATGGTGTGTAAAAGCCACACTAAAGCAGAACTGGGGAGGAATCCCTGTCGTTTATCTAACCCTGAAACACAGTTTCACGTGAAACAAACAAAACAAACGGTGGTCCTTGATAGTGAAGGGCGTGGCTCTATAAAAATCAGAAGATCCTAAAGCCATAAAATCTGGCAGACATGTGGCTCCACGTCTGTGCAAATACTACTTAAATTTGTACATAAAATCGACTTGCTTTCTAGTGACTGAAACTATTCACATAACCATAGTGATATAATGTGTTTACATGTCACAAGTTATGCAACGTTTCAAGGCATGGGCGTTTTTGGGGGTCCATAGTGCATAAAATCTCATCATGTCACCAGTCTCGTCAGCTTCAGTGTAAAAGCAGGGCTGTGTGACCTTTGTGAAATCTATGCGATTGATCTAGACTCTCGGCTCCTCTGTGTCCGACAGGGTTTCAGTTAAAAGCTTGTAGACTCACTGGGACCCACCCAGTCTTATCACGCTCAACCTCTCCTCTTTCTTTTAAGTATCAGGTCGTCCGAGGTCTCCTTCGATGTAAAGCTATGGTCTGCGAGTCAGGGAGTAGGCATGGTTAATGACTGACTGACCGACTGTCTCGTCGGTCTTGAGGTCTCCAGGCATGGGCTGTTTCTGTTTGCTTACTGGTATTCCAAAGTTTTACAGGAGTTTTTGTTTTTTACTTTTCTTTTTGTTTTGGCCAAAGCAAAATCTAATTCTTGCTGCAAAAGCCAATGCTATGGATCGACATGCTATGGAAATAGATATGCCTGATGTACAAAACATTTAGTTTTATATCTATACTGAAACTCACACACACACACACACAAACACACACACACACACACACACACACACACACACACACACACACACACACACACACACACACACAAAGCCCTGCACAAAACAAGTGACCTTAAACCATCTTTTCGTGCAGAACACCCATTCCCTCCTGGCTATCAAGGCAGCTCTTGACAAGTGCAAAAGTGTTTCCCAGAGCTTTAGCCTTGCGTTCATTCAGGCCGTGGATGAGAGGAGAGAACGAGGGCCTCTTTTAATTAACTATCACTATGTGGAGACCTAGAGGGAGACTATTCCTCATGGGCCTTGGAACTGAGGCTGGAACCATCGAGCGAAAAGCCCTCATTTGAGTTGGAATTAAACTTCATTCTCTGGGGTCCGAATTGACCGTCTTCTCAAGAGCGTTTTTCTATAGGGGCTCACTATTCAGCTCACTGTTCTCTGCCAATATGGTGCAGTGACCCATTTTATTGACTCTATGACAGACACAGCAGAAGCCAGTGAGATAGCACAAAAAGTAACAACAAAAACACAGCTCTTTATGCTTTTCAAAAGGAATATTTAATGATGACAACAAGCAATGCCATCCTAATGTTGCTGCTCAACAAAAATATTTCACCCTGATATTTCTCCCCAAGCCATGCAGTGGTGTAATATTGCTGTGTCCCCGGCTGCCTGGGACAAAGCGGAGGGGAGGTGACCATTAATCATTAACTGTTCTAAAAGCCCTCCGGCCCCTTTGTATTCCCAGTCTCCACTATCTGGCTACCATGTGACACGCCGGGGCCTTTTTCCTTGCAGATTGGGGAAATCCAGAGTGCAAACACAGGTGTTTTGGAGTCAGGGCCGATGTCAGGGCCAACCGCAAACAAGTCCAGTTATGCCATGGCTCAGGGAAACACAACAGTGTTTGCCTCCGCCACCAAAGCAAGACCACATTTCAAGTCCAACTGCTTTTTTTTCCCTTTTTTTTTTTTGCCCGCCCCTCTCTATCTGCAACTATTCACACTGAGTATTTGAGAGGGAAAAAAAGAAGAGAGGGGAGGGATGGATGGATGGATGAATAGAAAGGGAAACGAGTGTCACAGAACAGGCGTGGGCATGCTAAGTCTTTTCAGAGCTGGAACAAACGGATGGCCAAGTTTGAAGAGGAAGAGCAAACTAATTAATGGTGTCTGAGCCCTCACTCTCAAAAACAAAACAAATTTATTTTCTTGAGAGGCACTATTTTCATGACCTCTTGTGTCAGATGGAGTACCAACACACACACACACACACACACACACACACACACACACACACACATACACACACACACACACACACACACACACACACACACACACACACAAACACACACAGATACCCGTCACATGCATATAAATAAATAAAGAGTGTAAAGTTACTTTAATCCTTAACCTCTTTAATGAATACAACAGAGACAAACTTGTGTATGATCAAACTAAACACAACTGAAACTACATTCACTCAAATGTGGTAGGGATAATCTATGGTTCACATCTGTTGTCTTAGGTCTAGTGTAGGCTCTGACGCACCTGGTGCCTGTGTCCAGCGGACGCTCCTTATCACTATCAAACATTAAAAACGTTTCTACTTCATCCTTCCAGTTTGGCCTTTCACAGTAAGCAGAGAGGCTGGGAATGACAGAATAATCAGTGACGATGGCAGCAAACACACAGAATCAACAGGAGCCCGAGAGTGAGATCGTAAAATTAGACCCGGGAGGAAATGAGTCCAAACTGGACCAGAGGACTTTGGCATCCCCCTGCCAGAATGGGCCCCCATCAAAATACCATGGAGCTCTTCTGTGGAAGCACTGAGGTTGGTGCTATAGCTCTTTCTGGAAACTTGGGTCACATTGAAGTAAAACATCTTTTAACCAGACAGTCTGTGGACCCTCAAAATAGTGAAAAAAAGAGAAGGAGACAGAGAGAGAGAGAGAAGAAAGTGAGATAATGAGAGAGAGAGAGAGAGAGAGAGAGAGAGAGAGAGAGAGAGAGAGAGATGTGTGTGTGTGTATGTTTGTGTGTGCGTGTACGTATGAGAGAAAACTATGACTTTTCTGAGTGCCCTAAACTTGAAATGGAACTAACATACACAAGGGGCCATGTTATATCAATTCCCTTAACAGAAATGGGCTCTGAGATAAGAGCTTTGTTATTAACTCGGTGTGCCGCCTGTGGAGAGGGCGCCTGTCTTGCCATGGGAGGGCAGAATCAAAGGAAGGTTACAACAGGTAAAAAGCACAACAGATCAATTTACAGGACTGTTTGATGTTATGGAAAAGACATACTCTATACTGACTTAAAAAAAAAAACTAATTTTTATAAAGAATCCCATTTCATAAAGAATGCAAGAAAGTATACAAGAGAAGGTCATTCAGAAAATCAATTTAATGAGATACTAATACACCATTTCAAAATGAATTCATTTTTCATATATCAAATTGATATGGTCAAATGCAATTGGACAACCTTCATGAATCTACTGATCTTACAGGATTTTAGGCTGAAATGTTTTTTGTAAAGGGCCATTCACACCAATAATGCCAACTATAACCATAACAGCAAAAGAATATCGGTTACACTTTACTTGAAGGTTTCTACATAAGAGTGACATGACACTGTCATGAGCGTGTCATAAACATTAAACAAGTCATAAATGTTTATGACATAACGCTTCTGTCAAGTGTCATTCGGTTTTTGTCATGACAAGTTAGGGTTAGGGTTATGACAGTGTCATGTCACTCTTATGTAGATACATTCAAGTAAGTGTTACCAGAATATCACTCTAGCTAATATGAATGACAACGTCCACAAATACACTATAACAATAACGACATGAAGAACAATATCTTTGTGGATCACATTCATAACGGCTAGGAGAAACTTTTCTTATCATTGGTCAGTGTGAATGTTCATATTGTGTAGTTACAGTTGGCATTATAGTTATAATCCCTGGTGTGAATGGCCATTAAGAGTCATAATTCCCATCATCTCTGAATTATTCACATAAGTATAAGTATAAGTATATATACTTTTTTGATCCCGTGAGGGAAATTTGGTCTCTGCATTTAACCCAATCGGTGAATTAGTGAAACACAAACAGCACACAGTGAACACACAGTGAGGTGAAGCACACACTAATCCCGGCGCAGTGAGCTGCCTGCTACAATGGCGGCGCTCGGGGAGCAGTGAGGGGTTAGGTGCCTTGCTCAAGGGCACTTCAGCCGCAGCCCACTGGTCGGGGCTCGAACCGGCAACCGGCAACCCTCCGGTTACAAGTCCAGAGTGCTAACCAGTGGGCCACGGCTGCCCCGGCTGAATAACAGTTTCCTCACGTGGGGATTAGTAAGATTTGCATAGCATTCTCATAGTGGGGAACCCCCTCTTTTATGAATGACAATGTCACACAAAACAAATGTATGGAGAATAAGAGGCGCTACAACAGCTGTTGTAGGCAAATATGTGGGTTTGAATGTGTGTGTGTGTGTCTGTCTGTATGTGTGTGTATGTGTGCATGTCTGTATGTACAGTATGTAGGTGTATGATTGTGTGTGTATGTGTTATGCAGCTGTCAGAGCTCACCTGTCTTCCAGGTAAACACACTTCCTCCACACCCCACCCCCCCCCCCCCCACACCCCCCCGACAGCTGCTGTGCTCTACTGGTCCAGACAGCATCAGCGGCGGACAAAAGGTAAGTGCTCCCAGGCAGTCTGCCCCCGGCCTCATGAAAGGCCGTCTGTGTCCTCACAAAAGCTCCTGATGATGTTTGGCAAAAACACCCTCCGCCGCACTGCCACCAGTTTCTCCCGCTGGTGAATGTGTGACGTCGGGGAGGGGAGGGGAGGGGGGGAAAGACAAGCACCTGGAAAACGCCGGAGCGAACGCTGGGGCAGCAGCTGAGGAGGTGGATGAATGAGGAACAACAAGCAACAACAGAGTGAACAGAAAAACAAAAACACACGCATGGTAAGGCCAGCGGACATAAAACAGGTTGGACATGATGCAGCCGCCTACCTTGCAGGTCCAGTGAGGATAGTCAGGTGATAGTGGCAAAGTACATGTATTCTTTTGCCAGACACTTTTACCCAAAGCGACTTATAATATCTCAATTATTTTACAAGGGCCATTGTCCCCAGAGGAACTTAGGGTTAAGTGTCTTGCTTAAGGGCAGACAGTAAGTAAGTAGTGGATGAAAGAGCGCTAACATTGTAATCATATAATACTAATAAGTACTTAATAAGTCTGTTAAATTCATCACAGCTTTGAAAGCCTCTTTAAGTGTCACAGGCTTTTAGAAGAGGTTTTTGATGCACCTGTCAAGGACGCGTGTTTCAGTACCAGTTACACACACACACACACAATTCAATTAGGTTGAGGGTTAGTATTGGCTTTTATACAAAACGAGTCATATTCCATACACATACCTGATCTCCCATTCTGCAAGTCTTTCAGAAGGTGGGAGGGACAGACAGAGCAGACAGTGCATGTTTGATTCAGAGGGCCCACTGTCGGAACTGAATAGCATCATGGGCTGTGTCTCAAACCGCATACATCCGTCAGTACACTGCTAGCGTGCACTGAGCGCTTACTTGCGTTGGGCCCACTTTTCAATGGTTAGTATCGTCCCAATATCTGAACTGTATACTTAAGCTAAGCGTTTGAGGTGTGCAAGTAGGCGGTTGGAGACACAGCCATGTTGTGATCGGAGCTATCCATGGGAGAGAGATAAGAAAGGAGCATGAAGTCAGGCATGCAGGACAAAAAAAAAAAAACCGGTCAGAAGTGGCCGTTACAACAGGGCAGAGTGAGGAGTGAGAGTTTTTTTTAATGTTTTCTCCATTCTGGACGCAGCTGTCATTTGAGGGCAATTCTGTGAAGAGGGTGGACAATGGGAGAGGCAGTATAGACTGATGGTGAGCTGCAGTGTGAAAGGAACTCAAAGGAGAAGGTCCTACTGCCACCATTCACACAGTGTGCAGCGATACCGTCTCTGCACTGTGTGTCAGCGGTGGATGGAATTTGTACAAGAATAAATGAATATGACAATGAAGAAAGTAATGGCAAAGCACAATGTTCTATATGGAAAACACACCCAACCTCATTGTTGTTCTTAAGCCCCATTAATCATGTATATAGTAGTGTGTAATACATTCATTTGTTTCTGTGTGTACATGTGTGTGTGTGTGTGCCTGTGTGTACTGTGTGTGTGTGTGCACCTTTTAGTAACTGGCTGCTAGATTGAGCCCCATTTCACTCTCTTTTGTGCATGGCACAGAGATTGTTAGGCAATACGTGTGGGAGTCTGGTCGAGGGAAATGAACAGGTGCGTTGCGTATTTGGAAGTGTTTGGGCGCGCGTATGTGTGTTTGCTTGTGTGTGTGTGTGTGTGTGTGTGCGCGCGCGCATGTGTATTTAACTATACACATATACACAGATCAACTGCAGGCGAATGCGCTATTCTTTGAAAACATTTGATGACAACATTTGTCTATCGCAAATAGGGATGGTGTTAGGACTGTTATTCATACATAAATCAACAAACACGGTAAAACCAACTCAATTTATCAGACTGGATTACCCAAGGACCACTACAAACAGCAAATAATAGGCTATGATCACTTGACTTGAACATCATTTTCTATGGTTCAAATGAGATGTCTGCACTCAGTATCCCATGGCTGTGAATGTTTGTGCTTTGGTTGATTATTTCTTTTTTTAATGACAATAAAATAGTGTACTCTGATCTACAAGTCAATCTAAAACAGCTATTTCTGCTTCAAAATAGACCATCACTATTTTGAGAGAGACATTTTAATAATATAATAATAATAATAATAATAATAATAATAATAATAAGCTTTATTTGTATAGCACCTTTCATACACAGAATGCAGCTCAAAGTGCTTTACATTTGGAACATGTAACAATAATAAAGAAGAGTCAGTCATTATCAGTCATTCCTCTTCATTGCTGTGGCCGTTTATGATTTTAATCAGCAACATATCAGAAAATACAGAAAAGAACATATAGCACAATAAAATGTTGTCATTCTCCTTCGGTTCTTCCTGCAAAGGGCTTCTCTTCCTAAGCACTGAGGACAAAGTGCTCCATCACCATCCAGTGGAGTGGGCTGAGAGTTTGTAGTGGCAACCTCAAAATGTGGCTCCAGCGATGACAGAGACGGATGTTTAAAGATCGGATGCCACACCGATCCATCCGTCCCAGCGTCTGTCCATTCCGCTCATCACTCACTCACTCTCTCGCTGCCCACATTGCTTTAAGAGAGCCCTGGCAAAACAAGAGTGCGGTCCATGTAAACAGGCCTTCGGTCAGGAAGCGCGTCGTGTCTGTTGGCTTACACCCTGTCCGCAATGTTTTCCTTTCCTAAAGTTTGTCCTGGAAACCAATCAGGGGGCTGATAAAGCCCTTCGCAAATATGAGGAAGATCGCCATCCACATGTCGAGGTTTGCACAGTCCGGACGTGAGTATATATGCACTGAAAACATGGGGAGCGTGCTGGGCTGTGTCACCATCCAGAGATGGAGCGATTGCACTGAGACGAGGAGGAGAGGTGTGGAGTGGAGGGTGACAGTGCCAGTGACCTCAGTTTGAGGAAGAGGAGGATCAGAGACTTTCTTTTGTGATAATAAAAAGTGTTGCCTTCATGAATAAAATAAGTTTCCACAAATGCAAATATGCAAATGCAATACATATATGGAGAGATTTAGTGTGTGTGTGTGTGTGTGTGTGTGGGTGTCTGTGTGCGTGTGCCAGAGGAGCTCTTCATATGCATAGGGTAATATAATATAATATATACGTATATAATATATTCCCTTAATTCTCTGCAGAATAAAATGTGTTCTTAGTTCACAATGTTGGGTTCACACCCTCTCAATGAGCTCTATGATACATGTATGACCAAAATCACACACATTTGAAAGAGAATTTTCTCCATCCTTCTTTCTCTTGCCTGCCTTGCCATGTTTGTTGTGGTAATAGAAACCTTGATCAATCACAGATATTGCCGTCTTACCCAAACAATGCGTCATTAATGGAAAGGAGAGCTGGGCCGAGCCGCCTGGCCAGTGGGAAGGCATACAGCCAGGCCATTAGTGGTGGTCAGAGACCGGTATTATTATTCATAAATCACCAGACGCTCCTTGGGTAAACTTTGGAGAGAGGTGTGTGTGTGTGTGTGTGTGTGTGTGTGTGTGTGTGTGTGTGTGGATTGATCCTCCAACATGCCGCTCAGCATAACTGTTGGAGATAAAGTCCCCCTATGCATACAAAGAGGTCCTCTGGTACTGGCACACACACACACACACACACACACACACACACACACAGACACACACACACACACACACACACACACACACACACACACACACACACACACAGACACAGAGATGCACACACACACACACACACACTAAATCTCTCCAAATGTCCCGGTCGGTGAGAGTCCCCTCCCACTCTTCACCAGCACAATGGGAACACAAAGAGCCCCTCTCAGCAGGAATGCCGCCCCAATAAGAAAGATTGATAAGAGTGCATTTAACATCATTTAGACAATGAATGGAAGTTATCAGTGACTTAAATGACTCAAAGTTCATGGAACAATAGTCATTTAAGAACAGTGTATGAGGTCTGGATAAGCGGTCACAGTAAGGAAATTCTCACTTGTATGCCAGCAGCTGTTAATATCTGACACTTTGATTTGGTTTGATCATTTATGAGCTGACAGTTACAGACTGATACATGGGAGAGCATATATAATCTAAGATGAACAGACTACGCGTTTCACATTAGTAATCCAGATGATACCAACTGCATGGTTGCATACATTTTTTTTAAAATCATCTTGGTATGGTTGTTATAAAACCATTCCCACAAGGGATGTAGTGGTAAAATAAGAGGTGGGTAAACTATGAATTCTGTGAGGTGGACTGCGCCATGCGGTATCGGATCTTTAAAAAAGGCATTCAGAACATGTTTGATGATGGCGGAGGTTATTGTACAATGTTTATAACAATACCAGTTGTATTAAATGGTTCCTAGAGTGTTGATGAGTGTACAGTATATATTGTGAATGTGAACACTTAGTATTAAGGGGGAAAAAAACACTCTGTAGGCCTAGCAGACACCTGCACTCGTAAAGTAGCCATGGGCTGTGAGAGGTGGTCAGTAAAAGAATAATAAAGAAAAACAACATATGAACTCCGAAGTACCACAAATCAGACTGCCAAATATTATTTGCTCTATATTCACCATTAAATATGTAAGACCTGAAACTATACAGACAGGCATAAACTAGACAAAATTGCCAATTTTCTCAAACTAGTCATTCATATTGCTTTTTGTTGTAGGCTATACTGCTGACATCCATAATTCTGGTTGATACGATCTTAATGCTTGAATATCTTGATTTCTTTTGTTTTTCCTCAAACACCATTATCATTGGAAGACCAAAATGAAGTAATTAACATTGATTTTTTTAAATATTGATAATGTTGATATTTGAATAGACATAGATATTTTTTATTCTAACTGAATGCATTTAATCTACTCGATTAATACATGCAGTTGATAGATATTTGTTTTTTCCTGTGACGTTTTTAAATGTTAGACTTTTTAAATGAATATTTGAAATGTCTGTTTGTTAGCATAGGCCTAGGCTACTCTTTGTTTTAATTTTGTGATAATCACAAGGATCGATCGGGTGACAATTTCAACAATAATATTTACAAAAATTGTATTATTTTTTTTAAATGAAATGTTCTCCTATTTTGGGACAGGAACACCAAAGATGGAAGTTGGGAATGAGCGCAACCCAAGGGTTAAAATGAGCAGCAGTTCAACCACTTTTGACTGCATCCTTTGAGCTTGGGTGGTCATGCCTCTTTAAAGCATGCTCTCTTTCAAGGCATAAAGCCTTCATTTAGCGCACTAAGTCTGCTATGACAGGATCCCTGCCTACTGCTAATCCCAGCCAAATGAAGCGAGCCCAGTCTGTGAACAGCACATGAACTAAACAGACGAGATCTGCTCGTCCTGACAGTGATGCATTTGGATTTGGAACGGAACTTTGTGTGGAGGGTAGGTTAAGAGATGTTGGGATGACACAATGTGCTGAATATGGAAGAGGCTTGTTCGCGAGGCCGTGCCCACCTGAAGCTAAAAACAACACTGCATTTTTACATTCATTGAGGTTTAGCCGTGGCTCGGTGACTGAAAGGGATCTATGGGGTACGACTCTCCTCTCAGCTTGTGTGTACATGCCCCACTGAATATGATGAGTCTTAACTATGAACAAACTGTTCCCTGTTTTCCTCAGACTCCTGTTCCACGTTTGTAAACTATCTGCAGCCTAAGAAACCAGGTTCCCTGAAACATAACTGAGAGACCCCTATGGTGTCAGCCCCCCACAAATAAAACACAACAAAATCCTTGCAAAAGTCGTGGACGCAGAGAAGGACCAAGGAGCTTCCAAAGTCCACACCAAAGATTGCAGCCAAGGCTTGTGGTTTCCATGACGACCCTCCGAAGCAGCCATCCCCAGCGATTGCCCGGAGTGAATTGGAGATAAGCTCCCCCGAGTGGAAGTGCGGACAGTGATGTGATTTCAATGCAGAGCGTGGTCCAGTCTCCCCCTATGCATCCCCCCCACAAGCGTTTTCATATTTGAATAAAGTAAACAGGGCCAGGCGAGGAGGAGGTGACAGCCGTAAATGACATTGTCAGTGCAAAAATTATCAGTCAGTTTACAATCTGTTTGCTCACGGAGAGCAAACACCCTGTGTGTGGCATCTCACAGCCTCCCTGAATGGCAGCCCTCTCTCTCTCTCCTTCGGAAGACCAGAAACAGGAGGAGGAGGAGGAGGAAGAGGGGGAAAAGAGGTAGTAGAACGAGATGAGGAAAGGAAGAAATGACGTTTGCGCTGAAGGCCATGCCTGCTTTGCGGCTGGATTCAGCGTCCATTTCCATTGGGCTTAACCTGGAGATGGCAGGGCTGTGTGAGGTGGACTTTTTCCATGTTTTCAGGAAATTAAGAATTCATGAGGCTGGAACTCATCTCGTCTGACTACAGCGTCGTGTGTGTTTAGTGACTGCAGAACAGACTGGATGAGGCAGTGGGGGAGATGAGAACTTGTTTTTTTTCCGGCACTGAATTCTGCTTGCCATCTGTTACCTTGCACACGGATTAGAGAATGGGAATAGCTTTAAAATCAGACCATCAACTTTACTCATCAGTCATGTATCTGTAGAATTGGCAAACAAAAGAAAACAGACATGCTTTTTACAACCAAAAACACTCTAAGAAACAAATCAAGTCTAGATTCACCCTTTCCGACCTTATAGATTGAAGCAAGTCCATAGGTAGGCTATAGCCTGTTACAAAGTGAGAAATATTAAACTGTTCTTCAACAGGCTTACTCAGGCGTAGTCCAATATTAACACTGCATAATAAAATACAAATTATACATAATAAAATGTTGCAGGACCTCTAAAAGTAATTTAACACATTTGTATTTTATAGTGTAGTTCTGCAATAACATTTTATCAGGATTTGATGAAATATTTAACTAAGCATATGTCTATTATGAATAAAAAATACATTGTATTTAGCCTATATTATATTCATTTATATTGTTTTCAAAATATTGCATATTGCATGGTTTGCAATATGACTTAATTAAAGTCATAAGTCATGACTTAATTAAGCAATATGACTTTGACTTAATGCGCATGGACACAGAATATTGCACCAATAAGATTTTTATTCTTTTTTATTATTGCTATTTTACAACATTTCTGTTCCATTTCAATACAATTGCAATATAATAATTAATTGTATTTCAAATGAAAATAATTCAAATATCAAGTCAACCTGAAAGAATTATTTTGGGCAATACAGCTTTCAAAATATTTTTAAACGGCAGAGATGGCAACACGTCCAGTCTTATTTAATTGTTTGATCAGCAAAGCTTCCATTCTGGAAACGCAGACACTGCAAGGTCTGTCTTTGGTAGATAAAAAGCACCATCATATATAGGAAAAACCTGCTACTAAGCGCCAACCATCGGCGCGCATCACGGTGCGATTACCAAAAAATCCTCCATGCAATTATCGCTTACTGTAAGACAAGCGGCTCATCCCCTTTACCCCCAAACTAAATTGCTCTTCCTTTTTTCTCTCTACTGCAATCGGTCATAAAGAGGTGACCATCACTCAAGTTGTTTGAATTGGAGGCCCGGGTGTGTTTGGTTAACTGACTGAATGCAAATGCGCCTGAAGAATAAGGGACCATTCCCATATCAGCCTCGGCTCACACGTCTAGAGCAAACATTCTGTTAATCTTGAGTGCCTTGCTATGATTTTCGGTCAAATGTGAAGCGGAACCCAAGATGAAGAAAAAAGGAGTTGAGAGAAATATTTCGATGGTAACACTAAATGCGCATCAGAGGAATTCAACAATAAATCTCGTCATTCGGCAAATAAAATTCGATAGGGCCTACATTTATTGCATTAAAGGAAATAGGCTGTGATGTGATGCCCAAGTCATTCATGCAAGTTTTGACGCGAGCAGGGAATTTATTTAGCTTCACATCGCCACTAAGCCATCTAAGCCGTATTTAATCTGTAGGTTCCATTACTGATGGTGTATATGTCATGCACAATATAAATTATATATTGCTAAAGATTATAAATTAAACGACAGTTAGACACATTCTATGAAATGCAAATCCAGTCTCATGGAAAATGTGAAGTATCCTAAATAAAAAAAAATCGTTATATGACCAGCATTATAGAAACTGTTATTTATTTTCGTATGCTATTAAAGTGAAATTATGGGAGCTAAAACCGTGGTTCGTCCGAAATTCGCATGCGTAAAAGACCATGCACTAATATAGGTAATAGAAAATGCATATTTGCTCTCGTGACATGTTATCATCAAATAATGAAATATTCTTATGGAATTGATTGGGCACCCCAAAGTGTTATAAATTCAAGAAATTGATAAAACATATATTTTTGCAATGCAAACACTAAATATTGAAATGCCATGAGCTCAGTAGTCTATCATGGCATTTCAATAGTTAGTGTTTGCATTAACATGTAGTTCCCGTGAAGGGAAAAATAACATCACATCTTTTGTGGAATCATCGGGCCATCGTTACTTTAGCCTGCTGTAAAATTATTACTAGTAAAGTAAAATTATTATGTTCAATAAATATATGAATATGAGAGTGAATATGACCCATAATCATGCAATTACCAGAGCCCGTCTACGGAGAGCCTTGCCACTCCGTATCAAGTCCCATTGTACCGAATTTTGGATGCAGTTCCACCAGAGTTCCACTGGGGGCGGTCGCCATGAGTGCAGAATGAATGGGAGTCAATGGAGCTAGACAGCTAAATTGGACATGAGCGCCCTCATGTGGAACCACAGAAGGAACTGCAACCAGTTCAGAAACCGGAAGTTTTCCGAGAGTGGCAGTTCTCCCCTTGTTAGATATTCTCTGCAATTACTGTAAATGAGTCTTCAGAAAACCTCACATCATGAGATGGAAAACAGAGTGGGCACATCTACAGGCTGACACCGAGAAGTGCACATAGGAACAAAATTCTGTCCATATGTTGATGCCATGAAGACTATGGCACAAATGCACCTTACTACTGGGTAGCATGTATATACTGTAGCTGGATGCTGTAGGAGAGGAGTCAGTCGAGTCACTGAACCTGAATATATAGTTTGTGTCAGAGGTGGAGGTTCACAACCTTTTTGGAGCTAAGGCACACCAAACATCAAACGAAAACGCCAAGGCACACAACCTACTGATTATGATGCATGTCACACACATTATTATAGGCTATTGCCACAGAGGTTTTCTCATATGCCCATATTTATTTCGACATACAGAGCTCATGAGTTGAGTATAAAAAAAGGCAAATTATAACATTATTCATAATTCATTATTTAGAAAGGTGATTATTTTTCTGTTGCTTGGCAAAGGGAAAACAGTGCTGCCAAAGTTGTGAAAGTCCTCAGATTGGTTGCTAGACCTGATTATTTTTCTTACTAGAGCAAGCAAGTGAAAAAGTTGCTAAATCTAGCAATTGCTATATATCCTATGACTATGCTTAAGTGGTGAATTATTGAGGTGAGCTTGCCAAGATGGAGTTACGAGACAGGTCTCAGCTTTATATCATGAAATCAAGCTGAGAATGGTAACCTACTAAAATGGTAAATCCCTGACTAAAATGTTTATTATGAAGCTGTGTCATTGATGCATGCAAAAATGCCCCTACAGCCATTTCAAGCGGGTACAAATACACTCTGGATTCTTCAAAAACCCATGGCACACCAAACCCCATGGCACACCTCACTTTGTCTCATGGCACTCCAGTGCGCCGCAGCACACCGGTTGGAAACTAGGCTAAAAGTATAGGATATAGGTTATAGGATAAAACTGATCTACAGTTGTAGAATGAGCTCATTTTACAGAGTCAAAGGGGCCGCCGTAGCCTACTGGTTAGTGCTTCGGCCGGTTCGAACCCCGACCAGTAGGCACGGCTGAAGTGCCCTTGAGCAAGGCACCTAACCCCTCACTGCTCTCCGAGCACCGCTGTTGTTGCAGGCAGCTCACTGTGCCGGGATTAGTGTGTGCTTCACCTCACTGTGTACTCACTGTGTGCTGAGTGTGTTTCACTAATTCACGGATTGGGATAAATGCAGAGACCAAATTTCCCTCACGGGATCAAAAGAGTATATATATACAATAGACCAACATTAATTAAAAATGGGAATATTCAATGCATAAAATACACCCCCCCCCCCCCCCCCACAGACACACACACACACACACACACACAAAACAATGCATTCCCATATCTGACATCAAGGTAGACATAGTGGCATAAAGGTAGGATTAGATATAATTGGTTTCTAATGATTTGACATCATTACTCAACCCAACGTTGTAGTTGTTTGTTGAAATAGTAGGCACATTTAGTTGTGTTTTTCCCGTATTGATCAATAACTAAAAATTCCTGGTTTTCCTGCGACTCCACTTGAGGGGCAGTGAGCAGATGCTGCCACCTAGAGGTTAAATGGTGTAATCATGACAGGATATATGAAAGCAGTGTTTAGCCCAGGGGTCTCAAACTCAAATGAGCGGGGGGCCACTTCTGCCAATGTCATCTGATTGGAGGGCCACGTCAGTGTTAAAGAATAATACAAAAGAACAACGTCTATTTCCTAAAATGCAATGTTTTTTTCAAATACTGTATTTTTCAAACACAAAACTACAAACAGAAAGTGCCAGTCTTTTTATCTATTTTAGACACCTGTGCTAGCAACCTTAGCTTATAAATAAAATAATGATAAAGTAAATATTAATACAAATTATAAAACCTGACAAACTAGGCGTCAGGTTTAAGAAAGCAATACCATTGGATTGTTATATCAAAATTTCAAAAGGCCAGGGCTTGAAAGTGGTCAGAGATAAAGTCCTATTGTAAATGTAAAAATATTTGAGTATAAACAAAAGTTTATGAAGGGGGTAAATTTACCCATCTAATTTGCCACTGGATGGCAAGCACCTCAGATTATGCACCTTTCAGTAAATACTGGATGAAGATATTTGGGCATGTTTACTTTCTTTTTTGTCATATTACCCACATAACACATTAACAAGAAAACACCTAAGATGTATACCAACAATAGTAAATTATTACTAGCCTAGCCTATAACCACAAGGCCTACAATAAAGTATCCTGGTCAAATTAGTTCCTATCGCGGGTGACTTTGTAGTTCTTCAGAGCCCTATTTCTACTAGCTCTGCTGTCTGTACCACTTCCATTACGGACACTATCATCACGATTACCACTGCAACCTCCAAGCTATGTTGGGCAGAGGGTCGAAATAAGCACGGTATGCTTAGTGGACACTGTCGTATACCGTAAAGACGCACCTCCATTCACAGACGCACCGTGACTATCACTGTCAATAGACGATCGATCATAATCTCCAAAAGGATATTCTCCTTTAGAATCAGAATAGGTGAATAACATAGCCTAGGCTACCTAAGACTTCATCACACGTGAACGTTTTTCAACATTTGGTGTAGGCCTATTTATGCTTCAATTTGTGCAAAACTATGGCCTGCATCGCTTCCGCGTCATTACAAATGCACGTCTTCGTGTTTCTCGCGTGTAATACAAGTATTTCCTGAAAACTTTGTGCAGCGATTTTGGGTTTGAATCAAGCTCTGGATGTCTAGCAAATAGTGGAGGAGAGTACAAATGGGATTTGTCACCGTACTTGGATCTATCGTCTATTTTAATCAGTATCGTTATTTGTCGCAATTAAAAATACCCTCAAGGGCCGGATTACATTATTATTTTGACATACGTCGCGGGCCGGGAGTTTGAGAACCGGAAAGTTTCACGTGCGCACATGAAAGTTTCACGTGAGCACATGAAACTAAACTTTAGATTTTGTTTTGCTCATGTCCCCTTTGGGGCTCCGTACAAATGATTATGTACAATTCTCTGCGGTTTCCTACATTATCAATTGCTTATGTCATGTTGATCAAAATGTATTATAATGGGTCTCTGTTGAATAGTCTCATCCCCCACAACCTTTAGGCATTAGTTCATAACATAAGTCTTTACATGCAAAATGGTTGAACAAGTTGTCATAATATGTCAAGAAAGATGATATTCGTTGTGATGTGGATGAGAATTTGTGGCCCAACAGACAGGAACAACAGGAGATGTAGGAAGACTGCACTGTAATTCCTAGCACTGGATGTACAGTTTTCCCTGACGATTGTCCTATGTTCACATTTCTACTTTAGTTTTCTGTTTTTTTTTAGCTATGCAGTGCTGTCTTCCTTTCTGTATCGCAATGACATGGTCTGTCAACAAATGACAGTAAACAGTAAAAGCGTAAATGTGAATCTTGTCCATTCTCTTGCAATCAAACTCCCATATACACTGAGGTGTAACCTACAATTTACAATACAGTTTTTCTCAGTCGCTTTGGTGCTTTTCTCAGATCAGAATGAAAATTCTCATAACTAATAACTAAGTTCAACCTCTACAACATTTAGTCATTTGTGCACATCATAGTAGCAATTTCTCCTTCCTCTGAACGAATTGCAAATACTTTTGGACATGTATCAGTTGCTTTCGTACAATTCTCTGCTGTTTTATACATTATCATTTGCTTATGTCATGTCAGTCAAAATTAACTATACTTATGGATGCTGAATAGTCATTCCCAATTAAACTAATAGTCTTCATTTCATTGGTTGAGTCATTACATACAAAATTGTTGAACTAGTTATCAAATTCTGTCACAATGCTGTAGAATTGCAAAGAGCATATAGAGTAAAAATGTGAAACGTATGTATTCAGTGTCTTGTACTCACTTACTCCAATGTGTAACGTTACTGTAGTTTTCAAATGGCTGTACAAGTAGTGTATAGTGCTGTCTTGAGCATGTTCAGGTAGTGTCACCGAGTTGTGACCTTTTTTTTGCATTGGAAAACACTGAGAGAATAAACTGTCATAATGAAAACATGACAAAGCCATTTGACTATCTTGTTCATAAACGATGGTGTCAAGACTTCTCATTTTGATGACACTGGCAGTTTCATTGACATGAATACTTGCCTTTGAGGAATGGACTATCCATGTTGAGCAAGTGACGTGCTTTTGCAGGTTATCCACTAGGTTTAGCAGTTTGCACTAATAGTTGTGCAAAAAGAATGCACTAACTGCTGTGCAAATTTTAATGGTGATGTGAGAAATGCACCAAAGCGACTGAGAAAAACTGTAATTGTCCTCAAAACTTTACATCAGAACATCCCTCCAGAGTACACTGTTATATTGAAAACATGACTGAGAAATTTGACTGTCTTATCTGTACCCAATGACACAAGGACTTGTCATTCTGATGGCACTGAACAAAGGATTTTGAGCAAGAAAGTGGCTTTTGCAGGTAATTTTTTTGCATGGTGTTTTGCTATTTGTACGAATTGTTTTGAGAAATGCACTTACTGTTTTGCAAATGTCAAGGATGATTCGAGAAATGTACCAAAGCGACTGAGAAAAACTGTAATAAAAGTACTGTAAAACACTGTCCAAAGACAAGCGCAGTAAAGAGTAATTTAAGTTTTAAATTTAAGTAAGTTTTATTTCTTAAAAATTAGTCCAACTAGAATGTTATTATTATTGCACACATAGTGCAATACATTTTAATTTAATGGTCCACGACTTGAACATTTAGTTTTGGCTCGCAGCCCTCCACCCCGATTCATTTTTGGCCCTTGACGTGGAAGAATTTGGACACCCCTGGCCTACAGGTTAAAGTATAATATGAAGTCATTCGTTCATATTTATTTAATAAGTAAATGACATCCTGCTGTAAACATTATTAATATTATTACAGTTTTATATCCAAATAGACTTTGAACATTCAATACAGAAAAAAACCTAATGGGAATTTAAAGAAAAGTAGCCTATATCTAGAATGTAAGGTGAAGATGTTAACATGCAAATTCAAATATTGTGATCGTTTTGATTATTTACATTATAACAATGTACTACATTCGCTATACTAGAGCTACAGCTGATGGTCAAACATGATGGGGAAAGGGACGCTTTGAAGTGGAATGTTTTAGGGTTGGATTTACTTGATTAATTAACATTTCACCCTGGTGACATCCTTGATCTTGTCACCATTTGAACTCAAAAGCAAATCACATGTTCACCATGTCCCTTCAGTGCTACTGAAGCAACATTATTGACTGACTGAAATGTCTCTGCCATTGTATTTCCTATTGATTACACCTGGACAGTAACATCTGAATAGACCGGACATTTGGTTCTCAACACTGTGCCATGGAATTTTGACTAGCTTAATGCCTTTTTCTACAGGCTTATAAAATAGGCAAGACAGCTATTTTTAAATATGCATCAATCACACCGCTTCTTAATTGATACAGTTTTAGGTGATCATAAAGTGGTTGTTATACAGTAGCCTAATAAGCTACAGATTTACTACACAGATCAGTCAAAATCATGTGAGATTATGTCTATAATGTCTATCACTGTGGTCAGCCTAGAGTGTGTATGACATACTTTATTATCAGTAACCGGTGTGTTGGTGTGTTTTGCCGTTTTGGTTTGACTTTTGGCATACTTTAGCCCCAGAAAGGTTGAGAACCTCTGATCTAATGGAGTGGAGAGAAAATTACTGAATTTCACAAAATGCGCATTGAAGTATACCTTTAATGAGGTTACGTCTACATAAGCATAAGGATTTTAGCAACTGGTTGCTTTGGTTATTTTTATGGGTAGGTCATTAGTTATCATATGGGTAGGTCTTCAGAGTTGGCCAGGTATGTGATCCTGACGACCCACCTGTCTCTGTTTTTTAAGACCTGTCTCCTTCACGCCCCCTGTCCTCTTTGTGTGAGATCACAGATTCCTCTGTCTAAGTCAGTGGTTCTCAAACTTTTTCTGTCATTCCCCACTTTCCAAGCCCCACCTGACCCCATCAACCCGGAAAAATGGTAACGTTAAAATACTTTTAGTGCCTGGGTGCTCAGGCTCACTTATGTCTTCAACTTTTGAGAAGTAGTCTAATTCACTAGTCTAATTTCTAATTTCCTCTTACTTTGAACCTTCTTGGACTAATATTACTTTGGCCTATGAAGGATCTTGGCTTGTCAAATAGTTTTATCCATGTGGTGATATGCTTTCCTTTTGAGTAATTTGATGTGTGCATAATGAGTGCATATAATGACTTGATGACTTGACTGCAACATAGGCCTACCTATTATGGGTAATGTAGTCTCATCATTACGATAGAGCCATCAAATATTGAGTTTTTAACCAAGTGGAAGAATCCTCCCAATTGTATTATTTGTGTGAAATTGCAGCATTTCCTGATCATGCTCACGTGATGGAAGTCAGAGGTGCGACTCAACAAAATACTTCGTGTGTGTTAAAGATGACAACAACTCTATGGATCTCAGTATTGCAGCACTGTAGGCTATGTAATAGTTAAAATGTGCAGGTTTGCGCCTTGCGTGGTAGCCTCCGTCACACATCGGTGTGTGTGTGAATTGGTGAATGTGAGGCATTACATTGTAAAGCGATTTGAGTGCTTTGCGGAGATTTATGTAGTTTGGAGATTTATGTGGTCCCTAACGTGTAGAGTATAGCGTAGGCCCACTATCAAGTTTTCTATACGCTCACCTCCGTACTCCGTCTGGATTTCTCGGCTCTCAATTCCACTTGACTCGCTTGCCAGTTGCCTGCCACTTGCCACACGCCCCATAGCCTATGCGTTCGTTGATTGGTTGTAGGTGACGGAAGAGCAAAATAACTTTGAAAGGAACGAATAACATATCAAATCACCATGCTGCATATTGGCTAAAGACAAGCTACAACTAGGCCTATAAAAATATTTCGTGGGAACAGTGGGACAATGTAGCGTCACTGTAGCATCACTTTTGGTCTGATGTAAACGGCAGGTATTTTGGACAGGGACAGCCAAGAGTCTCAGGCGTGCTCGTCTTCATGCAGATCTGTGCAGATCTGACCTGCATGAAGACGAACACGCCTGACATATCGGAACTCCCCCTATTACCGTCGGTCCCGTATTTCCGCCGTCTTGCGTGTATAGCCTATGTGTCACTTAATATCCAATTCTATACAAACCAAGACGGCGGAATCCTAAAGAAACGCAACCACCCACACCATAGGTGTATCTAAATTAGCTATGTAGGCCTACCAAAAATTACATTTTACCGTGACTCGAAGAGCTGTACAGTGTTGTAAGGCTGCGTGTAGCCTACACAACCGCTTGGAGCTCCAGTGGAATTTTAATTTCATGACGACATTCGGTCTAACCGTTCATGTATTCACGTAAATAGGCGACCCATCAGGCCAGCACTGTAACTCCGAGCGTGGTAAACAAAATCGGATATTTCAGGCAGTAGGCCTAAATGCTCCCGTTAAGAACCAAACCAGATTTTGTTATAATCTACACACATATGGCTACTGAAAATTGTAAGGTTAATTTAGCAAAATTTTGAAGTGTTAAAAAACATCGTTGTTTTAGAATTTCTGAACAAAAGTGGTGATACTTGGGGGGTGTTTACGGGTTGCATTTTCGAATGAAAGAAAAGGCCAAGTAGGTCTGACACATGCAGCAATTAACCATGGTTTTACTATAGTATATACTATATACTATAGTATAAGTAATCTCGGTTCTTCAAATAAGCATGTTTTTTCAGTATGGTTAACCATGTTTTTTGGGCTAACTATGACTATCATGGTTCACCATGGCTTTATCATGGTTCCCCTTCCCCTATCAGTCCTAAACCCTAGTATGACCTCATAAACCTGAAAATTAACATGGTAAATAACCATGTTTTTAATGGTTAATCATAGTTTGTTATCACTTCATCATGGTTTCACATTTACATTTATTCATATAGAAGACACTTTTATCCAAAGCAAATTAGGCTACATCAACTCTTGGTTAAGTGCCTTGCTCAAGGGCACAACAGTGGAAGCCAGGAATTGATCCCACAACCCAGTGCTCTACCACCATGCTTCACTACTACCTCACTACCATCTCACTACCGTTAAACCCTACAGTAGTATGACCTTGATCATAAACCTGAGAAAAAAACATGTTTTTTTTGCCCGAAAAATTAACCATGGTTTTACTATGGTAAATAACCATGGTTCTTGTCAGGTTTATGACTACGGTCATATTAGGGTTTAACCATAGTGAAACCATGATAAAACCATAGTCATGAACCAGAGTTTCCATACAGTTACCAAAAAAAACAGATAAACATAAAAACCATTAGAACCATGCATGAAGAAATGCAGTTCAGATATTAAGCAGGGAACTCGAATTTGAAACATGGTCCGCACGCAAAAAAACCTACTGTTGGTTTTATTATTTACTATTAGCCTATACTGTTAAAAACTGCATTCTGTACACATCTGTATCACAAGTGTTTGGACGTGTTTTTGCTTATTGGGTAACTGCTGGAGTTGTCTTCATGGACACATATTCAATTTTCTCTTTTCTCTGTTTCTCTGTTTAAATGATCAACAGAAACTGAACAAATAAAGCAGTGACAAATTGAGCTTGATTCTTCTGCTATCATATAAAGCTGTAAAAGAAAACCATTATGTCAAGGCGTTCTCTGTCTCCAGCCTTACACTGGAGAGATCTGGCTTGACAAATCATTCAGCAGCCAACTCCCACGTGCCCCCCCCCCCAACTCGCTCACCTGCGACCCCAGACTCGCCCTCCATTTGAGATGCTTTACTAAGAAACAACAACAGGGACCAGTGCCTGTGGATGTGAGGGAAAGCTAATGTTCCTGAAAATCTCTTTCTCTCTCTCTCTCTCTAACACACACACACACACACACACACACACACACACACACACACACACACACACACACACACATGTCTGCCTCTCTTTCTCACCCCTTCTCTATATCTCCATCATTCTCTCTCTCTCTCTCTCTGCTCCAGGTCTCATTGGTGCTGTCTCTGGCTGATAATAGATTATCCTCCCTTTCCTCAGCTGGGATCTCCATTTCCCTGCCCTGCTGACCCCACCTGACAGATGTGTGTCTCTCTCAGGGTTGAAGGTAAACCTCTGTATGTTGTGTGTGTGTGTGTGTGTGTGTGTGTGTGTTCGTGTAGTTGCCTCAGAAAAGAAAGATGTGTGTGTGTGGAAATGGAAAGTGAAGTGACACAGTATTGGGAGCACCATTCACATGGAAAAGAAGACAGTATGTATGCATATGTATGTGTGTGTTCGTGTGTGTGTGTGTGTGTGTGTGTATGTGTGTGTGTGTGTGTATGTGTGTATGTATGTATGTCTGTGTGTGCGCTGTGTGTGTGCTGTGAGAGTGTGTGTGTCCGAGCACGTGCATGCCTGTGTGCACAGTCTTCTTGTGTGTGTGTGTGTGTGTGTGTGTTTGTTATGCTGCCCTTTGCTCCGTGCCGGTCCGTCCTCCAGCTGGCTGAGAGGAAAACTCATCTGCGGGCGTGTGGGCCAAAGGGCCTGCTCTGCACATGGGTGGCCGTCAGCACCGGGGCCCGCCGTGCCACTAAATGGCTTTACATGATGTGCAGCCTGGCCGCGGGCTGCCTGGCCTGGGAACAGTGTGGGAACGCCGGGAACGCCGTGCTGAAAGGAGTCCTGCAGGCAGGATAAAGAGCATGGGCTACCAGGGAGTCCGCATCGACAACCCTGCTTATTATCACCACCAGCCTGGAAATCATTTTTTGGGGTCGTTTTCTTTTTCTTGTGCCACGGATAGTGGGTTAAACTCACTGTAATGAATAGGTTGGGTTTGGTAACAGACAGTGGGTTAAACTCACTGTAATGAATAGGTTGGGTTTGGTAACACAATAAATGTCTAGAGGAAGATTGGAGAAGAAGACCTGGATCACCTCTTGCCAGTATACTGGTTTATAGTCCCATTTTAGACAGTGGAAAACAGTGGCATGCAAGATCTTCTCTATATGCCATCAAGTCATCCATCAAAACAAATTGGAAACTCCTATCATCTATGTTGTTTTGTCTGCGCAAGCATGTATTGTGATGTGTTTAACGTAGCCACAGAGAGATATTTACTGATATATTTGTCATTTTACAATCCACTGTAAATAATAATGTTCTAAAGCATAATAAACTCTGCAACATTGAACTTTCCTTGTATTGAAGTATTAACTTTGTTGAGACGTCCACGTCCCCAATATATTGTGGTTCTCTCTATGGCCCAATGATCTGTGAAATATGTGTTTGTGGTTTCCCCTGTTCTGCGCAATGGGTGGGAAGCGCTGAGGCATTATGCGGTAGGATATCCCTATAACCCAATCCTGTTCCTGCTGGATTAAAATACAGTTTCTGTGGTGCCGTATAAGATTTAAGAACTCCAAGAACAACCACACAGAGAATTACACACACAAACATGTGCATATGTATGTGCGCACACACACAGACACACACACACACACACACACACACACACACACACACACACACACACACACACACACACAAATATGGATTGAATATACATATGGATGTCAATGTAATTATGTCATGTTAAAAGCCAACTTGTCTTGTCCTGAATCAGTCGGTCTGGTTTTTTACACTCAGCGCCACCAGAGGTCACTGATAACTTTGTTTTGAGGATTTTTGGAGAAAATGAAAAACAACAATCAGACAAATAATTTAGAGATACAGTAGGTCACTTAGCTGTCTTCACCTGACCTCTGGGTCAGAAAACACAACAATGCTGTATTTCTTCCACTTCCTGCCCAGCTCTGCTGCTACAAGCCCTCTCGTGTTCGCCTGTTTACGAGTCGGAGCTGGAGAGTGGTGGAGGTCTGAGCCTGACCACTGGTGACCTTGGAGGGAAACAGGTCACGACCTCTTGTCTGCTACGAAAACAGAAACATCCCCTCCGCTTGTGAAAACAGACACGGACGGAGATGGAAAATGCAATGGAGACGGACGGACGGTGAACAGGATTTACAGCTTTTTTAAAAAAAAAAAATTTGTTTTTGAAAATTCAATTTGTTAAGCTGTTCAGTGTGTTTTCTCATCGGAACATTAATGGAAAATATCCACTGGGCGCTGAAATGAAAAGAAAAAAGGAGTGAAGTGCATCCAGGGGGCAAGAGAGGGGGGGGGGGGTGGTAGGTGGGTGGGGGTGGGGGTGTTCTTCCCTGACGTTTCAGTCTGCATGGTGTCCAATCAAAATGGCCCCATAACATTCTTCAACCCGCTTAGCAAGAGATGGAAAGGGACGGGAGAAAATGGCCGCCAACTGCACACCACACTCGGGTTGAGATCATCCCGCAGAGCCCCAATAAATCATTAGGCAGGCACACTGCACTGCAGCACTCTGCGGATCAGACCATCATGTCACCCCAGTGGCCCCGTTGCTGTCGCAGCTGCAGCTTGCATCATGCACAGCAGCTGAGGATGCAGGTGAATGTGTCGGTGGGGCACAGCAATGCAGAGGTGAGCCGACCAACATGAGATACTGGAACACACAGCCTGTTCAGGTATTGAGGCCAAACCTGCAAATTTCTCGCAGGGAAAAACCTTCCCTATGCTACCTTAGTTCATGCAAAATCAATCACTAATAAAAACCTGATAGGCAGTGGTTGGCTCTGTTTGTCTTCTCAAACCATTAATTCTTGCTTGGAGGTCCACCCCCCACCCACACACACACACACACACACACATTTTCTCTCCCTCCCTCCCATCCCAGCAGGAACCCACAGGCTCATTCGTGCTCCATTGAGAAGAGAGTTTAAAATCGTCACGTTTGCACCTGTAGCACAAAGTCATTTACTCACTATTTATGACCACAAATGCGAAAAAAAAAGGCACTGATGTCATAATCCCTTTAGTGCCGTGCCATTAGATGAGGGCGAAGCGGACAGAGCCGCCTCGGACACAAAGGCTCGGAAAAGCCGAGCAGCGCGGCGCATGTGGATTCCATTTGTGCCGCGGTGGTGAGAACGCGTGGGACAGAAGAGCCCCTTGTGGCATCCGTCGATCCATCTGCTCGGAGGCCAAATTATCATATTCTCCAGACCCCAATGAGCATAAATCAGCGGCAGGAACATGAACCGCGTTTTCCCCTGCCGTCATAAAACAATGATTTAGAGTCATGGCCTGTCAAAACACCGTCCGACAGATTTTGCCTGGCGTTTTTTTTGGAAAGGGGGGGGGGGGGGGGGGTGAAGGGGTTGCAGGGAGGAACACAAGGACTTCATCTCATCTGAGCAATTTATGGGCTCCCTGGGAGCACACTGGGTGATTAGAGGCCTGGGCCACCAACAGACAGAAAAACAGTAGGAGCTCTGGTGAGCTCCAGCGAAGGCCTGGATATACCCATCAATCCAGCCAAGGTCTGTCCACTGTCTCATGGTGGGGCTGGGGTTATATATTGCATGTTTGGCGTGTGTTGGTATGGTACGCGGAACATTCCATTTGGTTATACTGCATTTGTGAGTTTTGGAGTTTGTACATTAAATAGTACTAAAGGAGACACAATGTATTAGGCTCCAGGCACCGATGGGCCGCCAAGGAAAATATACAGTGGGAGTCGCCTCAGTCTCGACCGGGAGGCTTACGTAAATGACTCCACAGTTGCCCTCTGAAATGTAAAAGCATTTTCTGTCGTTGAATAAAATACCATCCGTACACTGGGGACCTGTTCTTGGCTGGCCATGCCAACAACAGCTCGGCAACGGGGGAGCTATATTGATGTTTGACGTGTGAGAGGCCATTCATCACAGAGTTATTTTTTAACCCAACTTTAAAAGGAAGAAAACAGACGTAACCAGGGGTGTAGTGGTGAAATAAGAGGTGGCTAAACTGAATTCTGTGATCACGGTAAGGTGGACTGCGCCATGTGGTATTGGATTTTTTAAAAATGCATTCAGAACATGTTTGATGATTGTCCAATGTTTATAATAATACCAGTGGTATTAAATTGTTCCTGAGTGTTGATGAGTGTTGTGAATGTGGATAATACAGTGTGATTTTTGAATGTTAAAAGTGGCAATTGGTGAATAATAAGGATAAGCTCTATTTCTGAAATGTCAGAGGTGGATAAACTGCCTTTAGCCTCCACTACAGACCTGGACGTAACTCACTGGGAATATGACTTTAATGGTTCACTACAGTGGGCAAGGCGAGAGAGCGAGAGAGAAAAAGAGAGAGAGAGAGAGAGAGAGAGAGAGAGCTGCTCCTGAAATTCCCAAAATAGTTTGAGTTCTGTCTAATTCATCATCCACCATGCACACGCACCAGGCAATTACATAATGTCATTACTGGAACAGGAATGAAACTGGGACAAAAGTGTCATGTGTTAAGACCATACACAACACTCTCCCCTAGAGGGGTGAATAAACTGGCAAATGAAAATGGTTATGAAATGCAATTGGACAGGTCAGGGGGAAAGAAAATATAACACCCGTAACTTCAAACGGCATTGATGATGTCCTCCATCTTGGCCACCCTGGCCAGTCCAATGTGGAAACAGCACGGCCTCCCCTAACTCCCCCCCCCCCCCCCCCCCCCCAAATGAATGATAGATGTGAAATTTTCCCTCTAAACACAAACATCTTCAGTGATTTCAGCTGCAGACTACACACCCGGGACAAGAGAAAACCTCGCCAGCAGCCAAACAGGACTTTTTTTTCCATCTATTTTTACAACTTCCATGCAACTCCCTCTCCCATCGTTTGGCCTGCATGTGAAGAAAGGCTACCCCAGCCCTCACAAGATGATCCCTGGAAAAAAGAGCACAAGCGAGGAGGAGTGTGTGTGTGTGTGTGTGTGTGTGTGTGTGTGTGTGTGTGTGTGTGTGACTGTGTGTGTGTGACTGTGTGTGTGTGTGTGACTGTGTGTGTGTGTGTGTGTTCTGGCCTGCAGGTGCCTTCACAGCAGAGCTGGTAATGAGGATGTAGCGTGTGTGTAATGGGATACATAAACGCTATCTAACATGGAGAGTCGTGTTGCTGTCTGTCCCAGGAGGAGGAGCGGCACAGTTACTGTAAACATTCACCCTGCGTCTGACCTTCTCATATTTCACACAGGACACTGTATTTTTGAGGCCTTTGTTGCTCCTATCTGAGAATGAATTACTCTGTGTTTTTATCACTTTGCACTTCACCTCATCAATCATTTTTTTAAGTGTGTGTGTATACATTTGTGTATGTGTATGTGTGTGTGTGTACATCTGTGCATGTGTGTGTGTGTGTGTGTGTGTGTATACATCTGTAAATGTGTATGTGTGTGTGTGTGTACATCTCTGAATGTGTGTGTGTATGAGTGTGTGTGTGTTTGCACCTGTGTGAATGTGTGTGTGTGTGTTTGTGTGTGCATGCCTGTGTGAATGTGTGTGTGTGTGTGTGTGTGTGTGTGTGTGTTCAGCCAGTTTGCATACAAGCCAGTATTCTGGAGGTAAAAAGGCCTAAGTGATTTTCCAGAGGCTTACCTGGGTTGGCTTTTTCCCTCCCTTTTCTGAGTGAGTCACACAGCAGCCATAGCCTCAGACCCAAGGGACACCTCATCCACTCATGATGGCTGTTCCATCAGACTACTTCTGCTGTCATCATTGGAGGTCGTCATCTTTGCGCCTGCCTGGACCAGAAATGACTCAGTGTCCACTGCGTGTCCCCACCCAGGGACTTGTTGGAACACTTGCAGAGATAAACAGTCCTATTTTTAACATTACTGGTTGATCACAATCAGGGCACTGATATAACGTCTAAAAAGACTTCTTCCTGTTTCTGTGGAAGATAAACAGTATCTCCTGGGTCTTTGCTATGCCATCACAAAACACAAATGATCCATTATTCATTACATACTATACCCTGGACATCTGGCATGTGCCTCATTCTCCCTCCTGCTCAGGGATGTAGTGGTAAAATAAGAGGTGGGTAGAATTCTGTGATCACAGTAAAGTGGACTGCCATGTGGTATCAGATTTTTAAAAAAGGTATTCAGACCATGTTTGATGATGGTGGAGGTTATCGTCCAATGTTTATAATAATACTAGTGGTGTTAAATGGTTCCTAGAGTGTTGATGAGTGTACATATTGTGAATGTGGATAATACAGTGTGATTTTTGAATGTTAAACATTGCAATTGGTGAATAAACCTTTTTGAGAGGTGGATAAACTCTATTTCTGAAATGTCAGAGGTGGATAAACTGTGTTCACTTGCGTTTAGCCTCCACTCCACTCCAGCCCTGCTCCTGCCGGTGGAAGTTCATGAAAAACAATGTGTGATGTATGATCTGAAGGAGAATAATGCTACTCATCTGACCTGTACCTCTTATAACAGCTAATTAATCTCATGGCCAGGGAAAACACACACACACACACACACACACACACACACACACACACACACACACACACACACACACACACACACACACACACACACACACGCACAAGTGATCACAACGGCATGGACATGGCAGGCGCAGCGGGAGGTCACTGCCCTGCTTCTGTCAGTAGGTGGCAGTGCTGCTGTGAAAACACTTCTATGCCGTGCAAACACAACACTCAACACACAGCAATAACATTTTTACATTAAAGTGCTTCCACCACAGTGGTAGGTATGGTTTCACTGATAGGTTTAGAAATTATGCCACTTGCAGACAGACTGACAGGCGTAAATGCTAACAGATGAGTCTTGGCTAAAGTAGACAAGTTGACAGCAAGGGTTTCTTGGGCAGAAAGACAGGAAAAACATCTGACATATGTGCAGACAGACATAGAGGCAGACAGGCAGACATACAGACAGACAGGCCGTTGGTCATACAGGCAGATAGACAAATCAGAGAGATACACTGAGACAGATTAACAGACAGACGGCCAAGACAGACAGACAGTGGTTATAAACACCTTACACCTTGGATCCAGGCGAACAGAAAGACCTTTGTTTTTTCAGGCAGTCAGGACTTTTTCTTACCCCAACAGTCAGACTGGGTCAAAGACAGATACACACACACACACACACACACACACACAGACATGCAGAGACACAGACACACAGACACACAGACAGACAGACACACAGACACACACACACACACGCAGACACATGCAGAGACAGAGACACACAGACACACAGACAAACACACACACACACACACACACACACACACACACACACACACACACACACACACACACACACACACACACGCACGCACACATACACACACACACACACACATTAATAAGCAAACAGACAAATCTTTGTTAAAGTAAGCAGATAGTGCTTGGTGCTTGGCGTGGGCACATGGGGCCATGGGTCTGTTTGTAGTGTTTGGAGGTGAGTGCGTGCAGTGGGTGTACCCAGGACACACGGGCACATGGGCTGAGATGGGCACCTGGGGCTCAGGCCTGTCTGTGTGTGTCTGTGCGGAGCAGGAGAGGAGCTCCGTGTTGACACTGGCCATCCTCTCTCACCTTACCCCGTCGTCCTGTGAGGGATTTATGTGTGGTGCGAAAAAAACCCCCAAGAGTTCAACAGGCCTATTCTGTGCTGGAAATGGCCTAGAGCTGTTTATTGTACATTCCGTGAAGAAATGAAATGAAAAAAAAAAAAAGAATCATAACAGTCCCATATTCTATGCTTTCACAGCCCAGGTTTCAAGTAGGCCTCATAGTATGTCCCGCTACTTCTACCACAGGTCGGTGAAATACAAACAGAAATGGTAAACACGAGGCATTGAAGTGGCCAATGGCTTACGCCTTTAAAACGACTATAAGGAGCTCATGCGTCTTCATCCTCCTGCCTGTGCTGGTTTTGCTAGGGGCGCAAGGGACTTGAATTCGTTTAACAGTCATTGAGTATGAGGGTGTTAAAAAGCCCAGCACTGGACGCTAAGAGCAGTGAAAAGGCCTGTAGCTCATTAGCTCGCTCTGAAGGGGGATACAATCCCGTTGGATGCGTGGCACGTTTCCTCATTTGTAACATGGTGGAGCCTCGTGGTGTGCCGTGTTGGCTGGGTGCTGTGGTCGGGCGGGCCAGTGGGTGGGGGTGGGGGCTGAGGGGAGGGCCCTGATCTCGCTCGTATGGAGTGAGATGCGGCATGCTCGACTGCCTTTGAATTCCACATGAAAAATGGAAAAAAGAATCGACGCACCGGGCCAAACAAAAGCCTGGCGTGTTCAGACCACATGCTGTTGCTTCCAACCCTCCACAGAGCCCCGACACGGATTCCGCACGGCAGGCGTACCGATGGCACCCCTGACAGACTTACACCAGACAAACTCAATTTAACATTTTACAACAAGCTCAGGATATGAGTACTACGTTAATCTGAACAATTTTAATAACTGATTTTGCATAATAATGTAATCAACTAAAATAATCAGTAATACATTTCATAATTCCTTTTAGAACAATATTACTGATATAATATATATATATATATTAATAATTTTAATTAAAAAAGCATTTGAGAAATATATAAAAGTTTTGAGGCAGAATTGCATTGCACTTCTTGTGTAATAATAATGTGTGTAATGTTATGAACACAAAAAACATTTAATTTAGCAAGTTTAAGGGTTATGCACAACAACTGAAACACAACCTTTCCTCTCAAATGTCTTTTGAAGTCTAGTCCCATCAAAGAGTAGGTGACCTCACCTGATCTGCGGCGCTTGAGAGGATGTCTCCGTTTCTCCACCCAGGCCGAGTCATCGGGAAGACACACCGACACGACCCTTTCACAGCCGCCCAAGCGTGGCCCTGAGTCCTCTTCCACGTCTCTGGTGCTCCATCAGGGAGAAGGATGGCTCAGTAGCAGCGGCGATGGGACAGTCTGGCATTTCCACGTGTGAAAGGGGCAATCTGAGCTCACCTCTGAGCAAGGCATCACACACACACACACACAGAGGCGCGGGCAGAGGAATGCGTGTGAAAGAGCCCTTCCGAAGTGGAGATGGTCACTACTAAGACATAACAGCACCTAAAGTAACATTCAGACGCCTGTAAAATATACACGGACCTCAGAACTATGACAATACTGTATTTTTACAAATAAATACGGTATCTTTATGTATGGAGGGGGCCTTTGTGAATACATGTGACCTTCGGTTTTAGGACTAACTTTGCTTTTGCTGTAACGGATTTGACAATCAAATCTTATCAGAAGTCAGGCCTCATCTTAAACATATTAGAGGAAAAGAAATGTCCTCATAAAGCTCTGAAAGGTTTAGGAATGGCTTTGGTCTCCGTGAATAGTTCCCTATTCCCAGATGCCACATGAGTTTGCTTTAAATCGAAACAGAATGCCA